>NW_006776111.1:422148-457012 GCF_000442215.2 Lipotes vexillifer
GAGGATATGTGGGCTGCCTCCTGAGCCGCAGTGTTTTGGGCCATCGGAAGGTGGGTGACGTCCAGATCTTTTTTTTTGTGGCTGTGTACGCCTTTCAGCACTGCTTTCTTGGCCTTCAAAGCCTTTGCTTTGGCTTCGGCTTTGGGAGGGGCAGGGGCCTCCTTCTTCACCTTTGGCGCCATCTTCGTGAAAAAAGCGAGATTAGGTAATTTTTAAATAACTTGGTAGTATTTTGATTCTTTTCTGTGCTGGGCTGTCCTTAGTCACCGTGGTAAAGATTTTCAGCTCATTTAGAAGTATATAATTAATTATGGTTTTGTTTAATTAACAATATAAGTAATTAAAAATGCTTGATATGATTAATGTATACTTTCTATTGTATGCAGTGTGCATAAGACATTATAGTGTATTACTTCAGTAGAGATTTTTAGGGTAAGTGAAGCAAGTTGATTTTCACAGCTGTTGATATTTTATTATATAAAATGGCACCCGGTTTATATGCTCATTAAATCTGTCATTCTACAAATCAGTTGCCAGTGTTTGTGATGATCACAGGCGGGGGCACTGCCAATTCCCTCAGGAACGCTTCTGATAAGCAAAAATGAATTCAGGATTTCAGTGTTCAGAATTTTTAAATGTGTTTTAGTTCTTAAAGAACATTCATGTAATTGACAGTTTTCGATATTCTGTTATGCCCAGCACTAAATTTATTAAAGCCTGCATTCCCATACCAGGATAGGTCATTCTGATGTGTTTCCATATAAGTGAGTTAGCATTTTGTAATAGGATTATAATTTTTATATTTGAACTTTTTTAGATTGTAGAGTATGACGTCATAACATTTTACTATAATTATTACTTTAGGCTCCTGGATTTGGATTTGGAATTGCAATATCTGGTGGAAGAGATAATCCTCATTTCCAGAGTGGGGAAACCTCGATAGTGATTTCAGATGTGCTTAAAGGAGGACCCGCAGAAGGGCAGCTGCAGTAAGCATGTTTCCTACCCTCAGCCATTGGCATGCCATGCTAGTGATTTTTCTAAATTAATATAGTTATGCTTATCTCTGTTATATATGGAAAGCTAGTATCACTTAACTTAAATAGAAGGTCACTGTAAAAAATAAAGATAGTGAAAAGAAAACTTGTTACTCAGTTTAGGGTAGAATCTAGCCTTCAGGAGCCTCTCACCCTGAGTCTCAGCGTTTTTGTTCAACAAGATTAGCAAGATAAAAGAGAGGCAAAAGATACACTAGCAAAAAAATGAGAGTATGAGTAGAGGACTGAAAGAAAATTGGAAGGAGAAAGACTTTATCTTTAAAGAAGGAATAACTTTTTCCAGCCTTATGACTTAGTATCATTGAATGCCTGTAAGTGTACCACCAGAAGTCATTTTGTGTATTGTGGTACCTGTTCAGTCCTTTTGGGAAACATTGTGTTAATAGTTAAAAAATTAATGACCTGTGGTTAGTTACAAGTGCTAAACATTTTTTGTGGGGGATTTGAAATTAAATAGCTGGACATTATTTTATCATTGATCTGAAGACAGGTTAATTAGCCCATAATTAGAATATCTTTTTTAAAGATCCTATCTTAAAAATATCTTTATAAACTTATTTGTATGGTTTCGTCTAACATGTTATTATTTTGGTCTCTTTTTTTCATTAGGGAAAATGACCGAGTCGCGATGGTTAATGGTGTTTCAATGGATAATGTTGAACATGCTTTTGCTGTTCAGCAACTAAGGAAAAGTGGAAAAAATGCAAAAATTGTAAGTGTTTTTTACCTTTAATTTTATAAAGATACCAACTTTACTGTTGGTATATTTTTGGTGTTTGAATTCATTCTTCCCATTTAAGAAAATAAAATCTGGAACAGTAGTTCTGAAGTTAGTTGTTTACAAGTAAGAATGTCTCTTTATTCTAATACCGGTGGTATGTTTTGTTACTGGTGTGTATTTTCTCAAAGCTCAGATACCAGGATTTTTTTTTGATTGAAAAAGAAAGGAAGCAGCTCCTGGTTGAATGGTTACCTCTTTATGGCTTAATGCTTCCTCTTTAAAAAAATACTTAAATTAGACTGAATCTTGGCGTATAATCAGTTTAAAGTATTTTCTGTTATAGGTTTTGTTCAGTGGACAAATTTTATGTTGTCCCTTGAACACATATATTGTTGCTACTTTGTTACTGTGATATAGTTTGAGGAAAGAGAGAGTGGTAAGGGTTTATTTTTTTGGTGGTTCTGTGTGTTTTGTTTTTTTTCGTTTTTTTTGTTTTATAGAGTTGTTCAGGGTTCATAATGTTTTTTAGTGTATTGCTAGACTCTTCTGTTTCATTTTAAACTAGGCACATGTAGCAGAGAATGGATTTAACGTTAAAGTCCTACGTAAAATTATATCTACATAGGGACTTCCCTGGTGGTCCAGCGATTAGTACTCTGTGCTTCCACTGCAGGGATCACAGGTTTGATACCTGGTCGGGGAACTAGGATCCCACATGCCACGAGGCCAAAAAAAAAAAAAAAAAAAATATCTATCAATGCATAGAGGAGCACATTAACCACTTTGCTGCCCCTGTTTCTGCCTTATCTAGGCTCTGAAAGGCCTAATTAAGGTACTGCTTGAGGCGTTAGCTCAGGTGTGTAGAGTAGGAGGAAGAGGCTGGCGGCTACATGGTTTGTCCTGCCTTGTCCGAGAACCTTTCTACTTTGCAGCAGACAGTCAGAGCCACAGTGGACCCAACAGAAAGGAGAGGGCTGGAGTGAGGAGGCCTGCATGGTGTTTTGCCCTCTGGGAGCTATGGTGAGAGCCAGAAGGGGTATTTCCTGAGACTGTATACCCACAGTTGGAGGCCCTCTCACCTTGTGTAGGCTGCTGTGCCATATGGCTCATCTCCGCACCAGTGTCCTTGCTGGTTAAGTGAGTTTTCTCTTGTGGCAGTAGACCCAGAGTTTAGTTACTGCATTCCAGATGACAGGCATCTTCTACTGTGCATGTGTTTTCACAGCTTTTTGTTGTAACCGTATTTTTACATCTGGAACTCTAGTGTTGTTTTAAATTGCAGTTTGTGTACAGACTGGCTAGTTGATGGTACAATTTTTAAACAGTTTTTACAACATGAGATTGTAGCATTTACAGAAGCAAATTGCTAATTTTTATATTTGTTGGTTTTTATAAATTGAATAAGTGTTCTTCAGATGAGTCACTGCATATTCCAAGGTGAGCACCTTAGGTAAATTGGATTTTTCTCCCTGTGTCTGAGGTTGTCGGCTTCACCCGTAGTTCCAGCTTCATTCTTTGGAATATTGAACTGTTGTGTTTTTCCATGCAAAATGTTTAGTACACATGCCCCACATCAATAATACAATCAAGAAAGTTGTACTCCTACACTTCAGACTTTTCTAACCATAGAAATGATTTTGTAAGAAACAGTCCAAAACCTGTTATGTATTTGAAATAGCACATGTAAGAAGGATGAGTTTTCCTCTCACTGTGCTTCGCTACATCATTTGGAAAGGTGGAACTCAGGAAGGTTGGGCAAGTAGTTTGCTCTTAAGGGAGAAGCTGTAGGAGGGTTGGGTGGAAGCGTGTTCAGTCAGCAGAGGGTAGCTGTTCATTCCTGCGTCTGAAGAGAGTGGGTTACGTCATCAACATACGCTAAGTTTTCATCATTGAGAATAAAACGGTAGTGTCTTAAAATGTGGCCTTTCGTTGTAGGATGTCTTTCTTAACTCATCTCCTGCCATAACCAGAACCTCAGGTCACTATATATGTTTTTTTTTTCCCCCCAGTTGTGAGTAGCCAGCTCCTTCTCTCCCCGGCCCTGGGCTCTTATATTTTGATGGTTCTAAGTTTATATCTTTCCATAAACTAAGACCCCTTGGGCATTAGGCTCAATAAATTTCTTTTCCGTTGAATTAAAATGTTAGAACTCCTTTGATAATATAACTACCATAAATATGCTTAATTTTGTTTAACAGTAGGTGAAGAGAAGATAGTAAAAGATTGTTTATAACATAGTGAACATGTGTAGTTTTTACAAAAATTCTGAACATACTAAAAGAGCATTATGAAGCGAATGGGCGAAAACACCTTCCTAGAGATAAACTCTGAACACTTTAGTATTTACCCACATGGCTGCATAGCATTTCAGTGTGTGTGCACACTTCCTCAACGCATTCACTGATGGGCATTTCAATGTCCAGTTTCCACAAGTATTTTTTTAAAAATTAAGATTATTTTAAAATAATTTTATTAAAGTTATTTTTAATAAGATTATTTTTAAAATAATCTTTATTATTTTAAAAATAATAAAGATCATCGTATTTCTATCTACTTGTTCAGTTACTTTTTAAGAATAACTTCTTAGGAGTAGCTTTTTAGAGTCAGATGGCATGAATGACTTTTGATACATGGATTGGCAATTTGCCCATTAGAAAACCAATAAGGTACTGAGAGAGTACAATTTCATCAACACTTACATCTCTGCTAAACTGATGGACTAAACATAGTATTTCAAATTACAAGTGGGTTTGATCTTCACCTGGTGTGTATACTTCCCGTTATGTTTCTTTGCCTGTTCCTGTCCTTATGTTGATGACTGTCACACTAGTGTTGTGTGTATTAAGATGATTAGCCTTTTGTGGTATACACTGCATATATTGTTTTCCCATTTTCTTTGTGAGTGTGTGTAAGTTGTTTACAGTGTTTTTTTGGTTTGCTTTTATATCATTTTATTTCATCATCATGGGAATGTTTTCATTTTTATCCTGTCATATCTGTCAGACTTTCACTTGATTGGCTTACAAAAGTCTTTACCTTACCAGAGTTATAAAAACATATATCTTATATTTTATTCTAGTACTTATATAATTTCATTGTTTTGTTTTATATTTGAATGTTTAATTCAGCTGACCTGTTTTGAAGTAGGCATTTTTTCCCAAAATTTTTGTTTCACAATTTTCAGTGTTAAAATCAAGTATGATTACCAAGCCTGAGTGGGTTTATAGTACTTAACTCATAATATAAATGGGGAATCATAGCAGGATTGGATATTTTTCAATGAGTTAAACACTTACTACATGCAAATACTTCATTACAGGTACAGTTAAAATGACCTGGCCAGGACCTTCTCCTCAGGGAACTTGAATTTCAGTAGGCTTGATGGGTACACACAGTCACAGCCATCATGCACATCATCTGAGATGGAGGGTGCTTCAGGTGCAGATTTCAGACAGGTGGTGCTCATTCTCTTAGGGGAAAGCTTTGAGGACTCAACTGGTTATTTTGTTTATACCTTACTAGGGAGCGATTGAAGATCGAAGTGCTAACACAAAGAATTGTTTCTAATACAACACGTTGGAGATGGAAATAGAAGTGAGAGTAAGACTCAGGGAGGCAGTGAGGGGTGCTTTACAGTAAATGTTGCCTGAGAAGGGCCTCAGCCATGAGGCACCAAGAGTAGCAAGGCAGGCAGCCTTTTCTTCATTCATAACAGGGCCTTGGCTGCCTGTCCTTTCCACGTGCTGGCCTCTTGCTCCTTGTTGACCTTTAGCTTCGATGTGTCCTCAGAGAGGCCTTCTCTGATCACTCTTGGTGGTAAGAAGCTGCGGTATTAAGTGTGGAGCAGCCCTTTGAAGAAAGTGAGTCACAAAAGGAAGAGAAAAGATGATAGCTTGGAAATGAGTAGCGAGATGGGAATCGAAGATGAGTTTGCAGATTAGTAGGCAGAGGACAGACTGGAGGTAAATAGGGAGAGATTATAGTTGTTGGTACCTGGCTTGGGGGGGATGGTAATTGATGAGGAAAGGTCTTGGAGGTGGGGAGGGATGAGAATAAGCCCCTCTGAAAGGGTGTCGTTCATGCAGGAAGAGGATCGAATTGTCTGAGACCAAGAAGGAAGACCAAATAAATGAGACACTGAAAGCATGTGGCAGTGGGGATGTGAAGTGGCACTGATCTCTATAAATCAGGCCTAGTGACTGGCATCTCGGAGAACAGTTTCGGGATAGCTATGTTAGCAAATTCCATGGAATTTGAGGCAACAAGAGGTAGATGAAAGGCTTGCTGAATAAATGAAAGAATTCTTTCAAGTAAAATGAATTTATAGAGAACCTAATCAGCCGGTGTGGGGATGCAGCCATCTGAAGGGGAAGATAATACAGGACAGGGTTTATCCTGGCACAGGACCAACGGGTCAAGAGAAAGTAACTTCCCCCCAGCTTTACTGAGATACAGTTGACATACGGCACTGTGTAAGTTTAAGGTGTGCAGCGTGATGATTTGACTTCACGAAATTATGACATCCATCATCTCATATAGATACAAAATTAAAGAAATAGAAAAAAAATTTTTTTCCTTGTGATGAGAACTCTTAGGATTTACTCTCTTAGCAACTTTAATTACATTTATCATGTTGTACATTATGTCCTTAGTATTTATTTATCTTATGAAGGGAAGTCTGCACTTAAAAAAAAATTAATTAATTATTTTATTTTTGGCTGCATTGGGTCTTTGTTGCTGCGCATGGTCTTTCTCTGGTTGCGGGGGCTACTCTTCATTGTGGTGTGCGGGCTTCTCATTGCGGTGGCATCACTTGTTGCGGAGCACAGGCTCTAGGCACGCCGGCTTCAGTAGTTGTGGCTCACGGGCTCTAGAGCGCAGGCTCAGTAGTTGTGGCACACAGGCTTAGTTGCTCTGCGGCATGTGGGATCTTCCCGGACCACGGATTGAACCTGTGTCCCCTGCCTTGGCAGGCGGATTCTCAACCACTGTGCCACCAGGGAAGCCCCAGTTTGCACTTTTTGATTGCCCTCATCCAATCCCCCCAGCCCCTGTCACCTCTGTAGCTACAAATCTGACCTCTTTTTCTATAAATTTGTTTGTTTGTGAAGTATAATTGACCTACAACACTGTTAGTTCCTGTTACACAACATGGTGATTCTATATTTCTCTACATTTCAAAATGGTTCCAGGATAAATCTAGTTACAATACGTCACCATACAAAGATACTAGGTAGTTACTGTGTTTCCTACACCATACATTTCATACCCATGACTCATTTATTTTGCAACTGGAAGTTTGTTTGATCTGTCTCACCTGTTCCTTTCCCGCTGGCAGCTGCCTGTTCTCTGTATCTGTATAACTCCATTTCTGTTTTGTTATGTTCGTTCATTTGTTGTGTAGATTCCACATATAAGTGAAATCATACAGTAGTTGTCTTTCTCTGTCTGACTTATTTCACTTAGTGTAATACCCTCCAGGTCTATCTGTGTTGTTGCAGATGGCAAGATGTTATTCTTTTTCATGGCTGAGTAGTATTCGTGTGTGTGTGTGTGTGTGTGTGTGTGTGTGTGTGTGTGTGTGTGTGTATCAAATCTTCTTTATCCGTTCATCTGTTGATGGGCACTTGCTTTGCTTCCATATCTTGGATATCATAAATAATGCTGCAATGAACAGAGGCATGCAAATGTCCTTTCCTTTTCCTTTCTTCCCTCCCCTCCCCTCCCCTCCCCTTTTTTGTTTTTTGTTTTTGGCCTCGTGGCATGCAGGATCTTAGTTCCCCGACCAGGGATTGCACCCATGCCCCCTGCAGTGGAAGTGCAGAGTCCTAACCACTGGACCACCAGGGGATTCCCATAAATGTCTTTTCTAATTAGTGTTTTTATTTTCTTTGGGTGAATAGGAGTGGAATTTGCCGGATCATACGGTAGTTCTATTTTTAATTTTTTGAGGAGTCTCCATACTGTTTTGCATAGCGGCTGGACTAATTTACATTCCCACCAACAGAGCATGAGTGTTCCCTTTTCTCCACATCCTTGTCAGTGCTTGTTATTTGTTTTCTTTTTCATAATTGCCATTCTGACAGGTGGGAGGTGATACCTCATTGTGGTTTTGATTTGTATTTCACTGATGATTAGTGATATTGAGCATCTTTTCATGTGCCCGTTGGCCATCTGTATGTCTTCTTTGAAAAATGTCTATTCACATCCTCTGCCCAGTTTTTAATTGAGTTGTTTGTTTTTTTGACGTTGAGTTGTGTAAGTTCTTTGTATATTTTGGATATTAATCCCTTGTGGGTCGTATCATTTGCAAATATCTTCTCCCATTGCATCTGCGGCCCTTTTGTTTTGTTGATAGTTAACTTCACTGTGTAAAAGCTTTTTTAGTTGGATGTAGTCCTCTTTATTTGTGCTTTTGTTTCCCTTGCCTGAGGAGGCATATCCAAAAAATATTTTTAAGACTGATGTCAAATAGTGTACTGCCTATGTTTTCTTCTAGGAGTTTTATGGTTTCAGGGCTTATATTTAAATCTTGTATCCATTTTGAATTTATTTTTGTGCACGATATGAGAGAGTAGTCCAGTATGATTCTTCTGTATGTAATTGTCCTGTTTTCCCAGCACCATTTATTGGACAGGCTGTTTTTTCCCCATTGTACATTCTTGCCTCCTTTGTCATAGATTAATTGCCCATGTAAGTGTGGATTCATCTTCTGGGCCTTCTATTCCGTTCCATTGATTTATGTGTCTGGTTTTGTGCTAGTACCATGCTGTTTTGATGACTGTAACCATATAGTATAGTTTGAAATCTGGGTGCATGATGCCTCCAGCATTGTTCTTTATTCTCAAGATTGTTTTTGTTTGTTCGTTTTTTGCTATTTGGGGTCTTTTGTGTTTCCATATAAATTTTAGAATTAGTTGTTCTAGTTCTGTGAAAAATGCCATTGGCATTTTGACAGGGATTGCACTGGATATTTAGACTGCTTTGGATAGTATGGTCATTTTAGCAATATTAATTTTTCCAGTCCATGAACTTGGTATATCTTTACATCTGTTCCTGTTGTCTTCAGTTTCTTGCATTGGTGTCGTTATATTTCCGAGTATAGGTGTTTTACCTCCTTAGTTAGATTTATTCCCGGGGATTTTATTTATTTTTTTTTATTTTTTATTTTTTGCGGTACGCGGGCCTCTCACTGTTGTGGCCTCTCCCGTTGTGGAGCACAGGCTCCGGACGCGCAGGCTCAGCGGCCATGGCTCACGGGCCCAGCCGCTCCGCGGCATGTGGGATCTTCCCGGACCGGGGCACGAACCCGTGTCCCCTGCATCGGCAGGCGGACTCTCAACCTCTGCGCCACCAGGGAAGCCCCGGGGATTTTATTTTTATTTATTTATTTTTTGATTTTTTTTTTTTTTTTTTTTTAATTTGTGGTACGCGGGCTTCTCACTGTTGTGGCCTCTCCTGTTGTGGAGCAACAGGCTCTGGACGTGCAGGCTCAGCAGCCATGGCACACGGGTGCAGCCGCTCCGCGGCATGTGGGATATTCCCAGACCAGGGCACGAACCCGTGTCCCCTGCATCAGCAGGCAGACTCTCAACCACTGCGCCACCAGGGAAGCCTATTCCCAGGGATTTTATTTTTTGATGCAATTTGTAAATGGGATTGTTTTCTTAATTTCTCTTTCTGATAGTTCGTTGTTAGTGTATACAAATACAACAGATTTCTGTGTATTAATTTTGTATCCTGCAACTTTGCTGAATTTATTGATGAGCTCTAGAAGTTTATTCATGATGCCTTTAGGATTTTCTATAGAGTATCATGTCATCCTCACACAGTAACAGTTGTACTTCTTCCTTTCCAATTTGGATTCCTTTTCTTTTTCTTGTCTGATTGCTGGGGCTAGGACTTCCAACACTAAGTTCAATAAAAGAGCGACAGTTGGCATCCTTGTCTTGTTCCTGATCTTAGAGAAAATGCTCTCAGCTTTATACCATTGAGCCCACCATGTTAGCTGTGGGCTTATATATGACCTTTTTTATGTTGAGGTATGTTCCCTCTATATGCACTTTGTTGAATTTTTTTTAATCATACGTAGATGTTGAATTTTATTAAAAGCTTTTTCAAGATTTATTGAGACAATCATAAAATTTTTCTTCCTCAGTTTGCTAATGTGGTATATATCGCATCGATTTGTGGATATTGAACCATCCTTACATCCATGGGATAAATCCCACTTGATCATGGTGTATGATCCTTTTAATGTATTGTTGAATTCAGTTTGCTAATATTTTGTTGAGTAATTTTGCATCTATGTTTATCATTGATATTGGCCTGTAGTTTTCTTTTCTGTGTGATATCTGTGTGATATCTTTGTCTGGTTTTGCTCTCAGGGTGATGCTGGCCTCATAGAATGAGTTCAGAAGCACTCCTTCCTCTGCAGTGTTTTGGAAGAGTTTCAGAAGGATACATGTTAACTCTTCTGTAAATGTTTGGTAGAATTCACTTGTGAAGCCATATGGTCTTGGGCTTCTGTTTGTTGGGAGTTTTTAAATTATTGATTCAGTTTCATTACTGGTAATTGGTCTGTTCATATTTTCTATTTCTTCCTGGTTCAGTCTTGGGAGGTTGTACATTTCTAGGAATTTGTCCATTTCTTCTAGGTTGTCCATTTTATTTGCGTATAATTGTTCACAGTAATCTCTTGTGATCTTTTGTATTTCGGTGCTGTCAGTTGTAACTTCTGCTTTTTCATTTCTGATATTATTGATTTGGGCCCTCTCTCTCTAGTGCTGGCCCACTGGTGGGTAGAACTGGGTGGCTGGTTGTGCGGCCAGGGGTCCTAGTGTAGGCTTGCTGGTGAGCAGGCTGGTTTCAGACATCACTGGCTGCAGGGTTCGGGGTGTTCCAAAGCTTTGTAAGCCTACTGGTGAGTGGGGCTGGATCCCAGAGTGGCTGGCTGATGGGTCCAAGGTGTTTCGGAGCTAGTATCGGCCTACTGGTGGACAGGGTCAGGGTCCTATGTGTCCCAGGGCTAGTGCCCAGGGTAGGCAGGCTGGTCATGGAGTCTCTGGCTGCAGGGCCCTGGGGGTCCAGGGGCTGGTGCCAGCCTACTGGGGTGGGCTGGGTCCTGACTCAGCAGGTACAGGGCTGTGGTATGCCGGGGCTAGAGAAAATCATTTAAATATCGAAGCATGACAACTCATCAAACTTGGGAGGAAGGCAGTTGAAACCAGGAGGGAATTGATGGACTAGGAGAATAGGAGGGCATGGAGGAGTCAGACATAAGATGGACATGGAGAAGTTTCAGTAGATCAGGGTGTCAGAAGTAGAAGACAAGGAGTGTTACTCAAGAAGATCTTGCAGATCCCTGATGAGATCAAAGGTATACTGGTGTGAGAAGACAGAGTGCAGTCCAGGGATTAAGAGGCCACTCAGTCAGAAGGCAATGCAAATAGATCTTGATCTTACAGAAAGTAAAGGAAATAAGTGGACAGGGAAAATTGAACCAGTATCAGAGTCAATTGAGTAAAGAAAGCCAGAAGAAGGAATTTATGCATAGACCATAAATTACAAATTTTGGAGAGAGAGAAACAAAGTTTGTATTGGTAGAGTATCATGGAGTTATTAGCTCCAACACAACAGTAACTTCAGTGTTAGTGTGGAAGTACAATAAATTTCTTAGAGTCCCAGTAGGACAGTTGTGGGCCTTGATACTCATGGATTCTGAAATTTTTAAGGAATCAAGTTGGGCCTGCAAGTTTGCTCTGGTTTGGTAACAACTACAGTATATTTGATTGTATTAGAGTACAGTGCTCCCTCCTTTATTCAAACCACCAGTAATTATTTACACCAGTAATTATTAAGTTTTCCTGTAAGCTTGTAATTATTACACATAGAAGATCTTCTGAATTAATTAAGAACTTTATTAGGCCCTCTATTCCAAATTTGCTTCTTAACCAGATCTGTCTACCAGGAGAGCAGAAAAGATAACCAATATAGAAAAGTATTCCTTAGTAATTTGTTATATTTGTGTATTATATCTCTTATTCATAATGAGTATGAGACCAGAAAAATGTGATCTTCCTCTCTTAAGAACTGAAAGTACATATATGAAAATCAGCTCATATTGTAATCTTTCTTATTTGTAGACCATTCGAAGGAAAAAGAAAGTTCAGATACCAGTAAGTCGTCCTGATCCTGAACCAGTATCTGAGAATGAAGAAGATAGTTATGATGAGGAAGTACACGACCCGAGAAGTGGCCGTGGGGGCATGGTTAACAGGAGGAGTGAAAAGAGCTGGGCCAGGGATAGAAGTGCAAGTCGAGAGAGGAGTCTGTCTCCGCGATCTGATAGGCGATCTGTGGCTTCCAGTCAACCTGCCAGACCCACCAAAGTCACACTGGTGAAATCCCGGAAAAACGAAGGTATTTTCTACCAACTCGTTTACCATTTTCACATGAAAATTTTAAGACTAATTTTAATGAGAAGTAAATTTGCCATCACTTTATATCTTTGCTTTGTTGTCTTCTGTTATCTTCGTTTTTGTGCCCTGTTGCTTTAAATCAAATCCTGTGATGTCAGGCTTCAGGGGTCATCTGTTTCCTCTTCTTGAATCATTTTGTTGTAGCAGATAGTACTTCACATAAATTGTCCAGTAGTTGGATTTTGGATTACTTCTTGTGAGTAGAATAGGCTAATACAAGCAATGTCACGCCATCACCAAGCTGCAATTCAGTGTTTTACTTAGCTGTCAGGATCAGTAGTACCTACATCTGGGTAGAAATCATTGGATTCGGAGGGAGGGCAGGCTGCCTTTTCTAAATGGAGAGTCGGAGGGAGAGGAGCCCCCACAGGATATTGCTCTAAAAGCAAAAAATTTTGAAACTGAAGCCTAGCTGCCTCCCCTCAGGTAATCACATTGGATACAAGTGAGTTTGATTGTGGCTTCTTGCTGCTGTGGGCGTGTCTCTACCATGCAGGAAAGCGTTGATGAGTGATCATTTTGATAAAAAGGTGTAAGAGTATTTGAAGGCTGGCTCTGATCCGCTTTACTGAAACCTGACATGTCTCCTGGTTATTGCTCCCCACTGCCCTCATCCATACCGACTTCTCAGTCAGACTGTCTGTGTTCAGAGCTGTTTCTCCTTGTTCACCACCCACTCTTCAGCCCTCTCTCTCTGGTATCTGCTCCCAGAACTGTTCATACTAAATCCGGTAGAAATTTCTAGTCTTTATCTTACTTGCCTTTTCACATAGTTAACCATTTCACATAGTTAACCACTCCCTATATTTTTTGAATTTTATTTATTTTTTATACAGCACATTCTTATTAGTTATCTGTTTTATACATATTAGTGTATATATGTCAATCCCAATCTCCCCGTTCATCCCATCCCACCCCCACCCCCACCACCCCCACTTGCCCCCCTTAGTGTCCATACATTTGTTCTCTACATCTGTATCTCTATTTCTGCCCTGCAAACCGGTTCATCTATACTATTTTTCTAGGTTTCACATGTATATGTTAATATACCATATTTGTTTTTCTCTTTCTGACTTACTTCACTCTGTATGATGGTCTCTAGGTCCATCCACGTCTCTACAAATGACTCAGTTTCATTTCTTTTTATGGCTAAGTAATATTCCATTGTATATATGTACCACATCTTTATCCATTCATCTGTTGATGGGCATTTAGGTTGCTTCCATGACCTGGCTATTGTAAATGGTGCTGCAGTGAACATTGGGGTGCGTGTGTCTTTTTGAATTATGGTTTTCTCTGGGTAATATGCCCAGTAGTGGGATTGCTGGGTCATACTGTAATTCTATTTTAGTTTTTTAAGGAACGTCCATACTGTTCTCCATAGTGGCTGTATCAATTTACATTCCCACCAACAGTTCAAGAGGGTTCCCTTTTCTCCGCACCCTCTCCAGCATTTGTTGCTTGTAGATTTTCTGATGATGCCCATTCTAACTGGTGTGAGGTGATACCTCATTGTAGTTTTGATTTGCATTTCTCTAATAATTAACCACTCCCTGTTTTTTGAAATAATGTTTTCTCTTGGCTCTTGTAATGCTGTGGGTTTCAAGGGTTCCTCCCTCTTTCTTTTCTGTATCCTTGGCAAGCTCTTTGTCCTCATCCTACCTTTCAGTGTTCTGTGGATTTCTGTTCTAGAATCTCTTTTCTACTTCATATAACATCTTTAGGAAATCTCATGTCTCTCAGTGTCGTGGGCTGCTCATGATGGCACAGCTCCTTCCCTAGGTCCAGTGTGTGCACCCTGGTGCCCCAGCTGAGTCATAGGCATGTACACTTAGGTGTTCGTCTGCATCCCTCAGATACAGCACATCTCCCTCCTGGAATGTTTCTTATGAAATATCCTGTTGCATATATTCCCGTCTACCCGGTCTCTCAAGCCAGCTGGGGGCAGCATGGTATAGTTTTCCGTGACATCTTTTCTCCCCTGCTTTCCTGTGCCCGGTTAACACCTTCTAACTTCTTAAACACCACACTTTACTGTCCTACTCCTCCTTTCTCCACCACCACCACCCTCATCCAAGCTACCAGCATCTTTTTTTTTTCTTCCATCTTTATTGAGGTGTAACTGACATTGTATATTAATATGTAAAGTTGTATGTATTTAAGGTGTACAGTGTGATGGTTTGAGGTATGTATACACTAGGAAACGATCACCACAATCAAGTTAATCAACACATCGTTACTTTTTCCTTTTTTGTGTTGTGGGGCACGGGGGGGTGAGGAGCACCACACCACTGTCTATTAAGTGATTCACCCAGCCTCATGATCCAGTCTCTGGATCTCCCTGGTCCATTCTGTGGACTACTCCACGTGGTTACAGGGTCTTCTGGGATGCTTCTCTGTCTGACTCTTGCCCTACACTTATGACTTCATCAAACTTGCCTTGTCTTTCCTTCATACCTTCTGGTGCACTTGTTTTTAACCATTCTGTCTCTTCCAGTGTGCACACGCACGCACACACCCACACGCGCGCGCACACACACACACACCACCCCCACCCCCACCCAACCTCATTTCTCAGGTTTATATTCTTTTTTTTTTTTTTTTAACCCCACATTTGTTTATTTATTTTTGCTGTGTTGGGTCTTTGTTTCTGTGCGAGGGCTTTCTCTAGTTGTGGCAAGCGGGTGCCACTCTTCATCGCGGTGCGTGGGCCTCTCACTATCACGGCCTCTGTTGTTGGCGGAGCACAGGCTCCAGACGAGCAGGCTCAGTAGTTGTGGCTCACGTGCCTAGTTGCTCCGCGGCATGTGGGATCTTCCCAGACCAGGTCTCTGAACCCGTGTCCCCTGCATTGGCAGGTGGATTCTCAACCACTGCGCCACCAGGGAAGTCCATTTATCAGGTTTAGTGTTAGTATTTCTTAGGTAGAGTTTCAGCTTTAGCATTTGCTTCTCAGGGAGGCCTTCTCTGACCCCCACAAGGCACAGAATCATGTATTGCTCCATCCGAACTCTTCATCACACTGGCAATTGTGGTAACGACTTTTTCCCTACTGACTAGGGAAGCTGCCAGAGTGCAGGGACTGTCTCAATTGCTGGTTTTTATCTCTAGTGCCTACCACCTAGTTAATATTTACTAAGGAAATACTTAGAATAAATGAATACATTAATATACAAGGAATATTTTAGAGTCATCTCTGTATTTTGGTCATTTATAATTTTTAAATCTTAAATGAGGACAGTCTTTTAATCAGTACTTTCTTTCTGTGAGATATAGTCACCATTTCTAAATCACACATAGTTGACTGCCTAGATCCCCTAGAAGGTCATTTTCTTTTTTTTACCCTGATTCTATTCCTGCTTGTGAACACTCTTTGTATATTTGCCCTAAGTTGAACTGTAACTGATGTAACTTTTAAAAGCTTGAGTAGCAGGTCTGCTAACTTATCCCATCTGTTTCCCTTCTTGTTTTTGTTTTGTTTTTCTTTCCCAGTAAGACTCAGTCCTACTCTTTCTCCTAACACAACTGGGGCAGTCCTGTTCCTATTGACATTATACTGTTAGTTGTAGTCATTGTACAGCTTTGCAGGCCCCCTGGACAGTTTTCTGGACTCTCCTGGTAACTTCTTTAACTCTGACCACGCCCTCACCCACAGGTGCAATTAATGTTGCCACGCTCCTGAGCACTTTGGGCACTTTGTCGTTGGAAGGACTGGCATCTTTAACTCCTCCCCACATCTGCTTGGCTCATTTTAAGCCCTT
The DNA here is from genome assembly GCF_000442215.2 of Lipotes vexillifer. NCBI lineage: Eukaryota > Metazoa > Chordata > Mammalia > Artiodactyla > Lipotidae > Lipotes > Lipotes vexillifer. Next base: position 438,170 of record NW_006776111.1, read on the forward strand.
GTTTGAGTGGTGCACACTGATGCTCTGTGTATGTCTCTCAGAGAGGTGTTTAGGATTCAAAATACTTCTGCTGTAGGAACTGAGGAGAACAAAACCAATATATGCATGGTAATACAAGTCATCAACAAAATTGTAAAGGATTCCAGAGTTTTCCTTTTCAGAATTTTATTCTTTAAACCTTCTGAGAAGCTAGTGCATCAGCATGACACCATCAGAGAGAAATGGTAATCTCTTCAGATTTTTCTCTCTTTCAGTACAGTGAGAGCACGACGTGCCAGTCTTCTCTTTGAACCACGCACTTTCCCTTTGCTTTCACACTGACAGTGAAAACTTTCTGATGATTAGAGGAAATGTCTTCTTTGCAGGGAGGCCAAGAATAATTTCTTATTACTGATTGTACTTAAAAACTCTATGTGGTGATTATTAGTTTCATACTTTTAAACTCTATTTAAGAGTCTTGGGATTTTACACTAAAGACATTTAAATATATTATTTCAGAATATGGTCTTCGATTGGCCAGCCATATATTTGTAAAGGAAATTTCACAAGATAGTTTGGCAGCAAGAGATGGCAATATTCAAGAAGGCGATGTTGTATTGAAGGTATAGTCATATTCTTACATTTTGATGAACTGCAGTAGAAAACAACTTCTAGTGTGACCACATAGCTCCTGTTCATGCTTGAAGCGATTTTGCCAAAAAGAATTAAAAATCAATATTTGGGGGACTAGATAGTTTGCCACTGGCTATTATTACATGTCAACACTGACGCTTTTCTTTGGGCATAGAGTCATCCTCGAGAATTAATAGCGCCAAATGTATGTTTTTCACTAATAGGAGTTACTTTTGTAGATAGATTTGTTTGTTGTTCCACATTAAGTGGTTTCGATAACTCCTCCAGATATTATTGATGTGTTTTGTTAGTTTGCCCATGAGTAGTAGAAAGTGATGGGGAGGAGGAAGAAGATGCTAATTTGGGCTTTTCTGGCAGAGCAGCAGTGTAGTACAGATTTTATTATTTCAGTAAGGAGGAGTACTTTGATAGTTTAGGAAAAGTGTAAAGGGAATATTTTGGTTCTCAGAGCAAGCCCAGGAGTAGTCTAGATATTCCTGTTCATGTCAGACTAAGTTAATGTTTGTATTTTTGTCATTTACCTTCAACCTATAGTTTCTTTTCTGTTGCAGATAAATGGTACCGTGACGGAAAATATGTCATTGACAGATGCAAAGACATTGATAGAGAGGTCTAAAGGCAAGTTAAAGATGGTAGTTCAGAGAGATGAGCGGGCTACCCTGCTGAATGTCCCTGATCTTTCTGACAGTATCCACTCTGCTAATGCCTCTGAGAGAGATGGTGAGTGTGGCTCTGTTTGCAGAGACCCTTTAAGTGACCTGTTTCTTAAAGTGGGAAGATTTGACATTTTAGAATGAAATGATAATTTTCTATGAGCCAGACACCTTCAAAATATAAGAATTCAAAAAAATTTTTTTCTGTTGACAGCTTACCAATATCGAATAGTAGCTGATTAAGTTAATGCTTAAATCAACCATTTTATATGAAATTATATTTAGTAACTTATTTCCATTATTATTGGAGTACCTTATATTTTACTGTAGTCATTTCATGGGAAAATAAACAGCACTCTTTTGTTTAACAGACATTTCAGAAATTCAGTCACTGGCATCAGATCATTCCGGTCGATCACACGACCGGCCTCCCCGTCACAACCGATCACGATCTCCTGACCAGCGGTCAGAGCCTTCTGACCATTCTAGACAGTCTCCACAGCAGCCCAGCAATGGCAGGTAATCATGCTCTGTTGTTTAAAATAAAACAGGTGTGTGTGCTTGGTACATGTTTCTGGTTTTGCTTAGAAATAAAATTAGAAGATAGGTTGTCTTTGGATTACTTAAATTAGGTTCGTGTTTCTTTATCAATTTAGGTATTTCTTATCTAGAATAACAAAGGTCAAACTGTTTCATAAAAGGCCAAAGAGTAAGTATTTTAGGCATGTGAGCCAAGTCTTGTCACTACTCAGCTCTGTCTTTGTGGCACAAAACTAACTGTAGACAGTATGTAAATGAATGGGCATGGCTGTTTTCCAATAAAACTTTATTTTAAAAAAGTTGGCTCTCAGTTGCAATTTGCTGAACCACTGCATTAGAAGATGCTAGCAAGCTTTAGGACAAGTTAACTATATACAGTAGAAGTCCTTTAGTGGAGAGATTAACCTGGACTTTGTTTTCTGCTTTAAAGCACACTGTCTGGTATTTATGCCAAAGGATCTGCTATGCTAGTAGTATATGACTTACCTGAGTTTATAGTCTCTGGGGTCACATATACATTTGAGAATATGAGGAAAATTATGACTCTTCTTTCCAGAAAAGTGCACGTGTACACATACGTGTAGCACTTTACATAAGAATTCTGGACATTCCCCAGGGCTCTGTAGGCCACCAGTGGACCTAGGGTTTAACAGCAATCCATATGGAGATCTTCTGTAGACACTTGAAATTTCAGGTCCAGAGCTGACCAGTTTAAGATTCAAGGTGGTGATTTGGGACTTACTGCATGAGGGTGTTAGCTGAAGCCATAGAAGTCACTAAAATTGCCAAGAGAAACAATATAGATAGAATGCCCAGAAGTGGACCACAGGGAGTGTTCCCTGAGGAAGCTGAAGAAGCAAGGGAGAAGTCCCTCCCTGGGAGAGAGCTGTCCTCAAGATTGTCAGAAATCATACAGATAACAGTTGTTATGCACCCCTGAGTTTAGATATTTGTGAGGCTGATTCTCTCTGAATTTCAGATTTTAGACATATAAATTGTATTAACCCTGATCTTTGTAATTAATGTTATAATTTTTTTAAGGAATATTATAGTATGTCACATGCAAAATGGATTATAATCGATTATTAGTTTTAACTGCTGTAGGTTAACATAATAATTCTAAAAATCTCCCTGACACAGCACAGACCTTATCTGGAGAAGGACAGCTGCTGCAACATGTACACAGTGACAGAGCTAACGTCCCTGATGAGTCACGGGGAGTGGCTGTAATTGTAACACAGTTCTCTCACCTAGAAGCTAGGCTGGCATCAAGCAATTTGGACATGATTTTCCTTTAAAAAGAAAGAAATGCTCATCAAAATTTTGGCCATTTGTATTTATTGTAATCAAATTCTAAACCTTAGAAAGTTCTTTCTGATACTTACTTTTTTCCATTTAGATTTCCTAAACACTTGACATCTGTAACTTTAAAAGTTGAAGAGGACTTAAAAAATTTTTTAACTATCTTCATATTATATTGGGATGTTTTACTTCTCTTGGGAACCTCAAGTATTCTTTATGGGTAACACCAGTTATATGAGATCTTTTAAAAATACAGAATCCTGGGCCTGCTTCTCAGTTCATCTGAGGTGGAGGCAGGGAATACTTTTTTAAAGTTCCTGATAGCATTCTTTTCTATACATTACCAGATTTGGGAACTTCTGGTTAGAACATGTAGCATATACTAAGGAAAAGATAGTACTTTGAGTACAGAAGACAAAAAGTCTTCAGATTCTTTTCCAGATGTTTGTGCTGAGACTATAATTCCTGAAAATTAAGTGGCCTGTCAAAAGGCAGGATGTAAAGTAGTACCAGTTGCTTAAAGGTTTCATTTTCATTTCCCCCCTAAAGTTAATATTAAAATCCAGATAACTGTGGGAGTTTTAATATAGAGGGTGCCTTGCATTTTGAGAAACAACTTAGATATAGTAAGAGAGTAAAATCCTAGTATTAAAAAACGCATGGGACATTTTCTTTTTGTTATTTAATTTTGTACAGATGTCTTTGTTTTACAAATGTTCTTCAAATGCTGTTTAAAAAGTGAAACAAAAAACTTGTGAGAAAAGTTTCAGTTTAGTGTGTAAAACACTAGCCCCACCTTTTTCTCTTCCTAGATTTCTGAGTGTTTTCGTATGTTTGTAAGATTGCAGTTATCTGCTGAGAATAGTAACTTTCATTTTGTCAGAGGTAATAGAATATAGTGATTTCTTTGGGCTATGAAGCAAGTTTTCCTGGGTTTAAGTCCCAGCCTGCCATTGGTTACTTGCACAACCTTGAAACCTCTCTGCCCTTTAGTTTTCTCATTTGCTGTAAAAAAAGGCATCAGTCGTACATTACAAAGTTGTGAAAGTTAAATTAGCCATTAGAACACCTGGCGCAAATATTGGCTGCTCTCATTATTATGGTGATTAATAGTAGTAGTAATAGTATCATCAGTTAGAGTTTCCAAATGTGCTTTCACATCAGCTCATTTTAAACCATTTCTAAGAAGATTTGCTTGTTTTGTAGGCAAGTCAGCTTAAGCTGAGTGGTTGTGATAAAGTCCAGGGTTGTGTAGTTGACAAGAGATTAGAGCCAGGATTAAAGCTCTTGGCCTTTTGACTTAAGTGTTTGACCTCATGGGTGTAGAGAAAGAAAAAAGTGGAAGGTTACTTAAGGAGCAGAAATCTATAAAGCATTCCATTCTATAAAGTGTCCCATTGTTGTCATAACCTACTTATGTTCCTCTGTGTGATGTTCTTTTCTTGGAGGACAAATGTTATATGGTCTGAATTCTGAGAAAAACACATGAGCGTGTTTCTTCATTATAATTAGGTGAGCAGTGTACCCTTACTGTTGTCTTGAACATGGGCTGGCAAACTACAGCCTGTGGGCCAAATCCAGACTGCTGCCTGGTTTTGCAAATAAAGTTTTACTGGAACCCATCCTGCAATGTCATAATTAAGAAGTTGTGGCAGAGACTGCATGGCCCACAGAGCCATTTACAGAAAAAGTCTGCCAGTCCTTCCCTGGTCTAGGATGTTAAAATAGTTTTGTTTTTAAATTGAAAAATAATATATGTATAGAGAATTATTACAGTGATTTTGTCATAGCTTGATGCTGTTGCTAAGTTTGTTTTGTATATTTTATTTGGTGTTTTTTCACTGCCCACTCTGGGCCAAGACTCCCTCTCTAGGAGGGAGCTGGGCATACTGAGAGTCCTTGGCTGGTGGCACTGCCTCATGGCGGTTGTCAGGGGCTGTCAATGAGAAGACTCTTTCACTGATTTCACTGCAGTCCCTGCATGACTAGAGAGTATTGGATTTGCAGAGTGTGTTCTAAGCCTCTGTTTGGTTATATTATACTCTCCCTAGTATTTACAGTTAATTTAACAGATCCATTTTATGCGTTTTCTCCCTGGAGGAGCAACATATGTTTACGTTTTTGGTTCTGTTCTATAAACTATTTTAATAAAAGTGACTCTCATGCTACTGATTAATCATAAGCAGTCGCATTGTTGAAAAAATCCTATTACAGTAAAAGCTCAGACTAGTTAGGATAAGGTTCAACTGTAGAAAATTTGCATTGTAAAGGTTTGTATTTTGTATTTCTTATACTCAGTCATTCCATAAACTGACAAGGTGCATCTGAGAATAAGCTGTTGTCTAAGGTTTTTAGGGAATTGTATATTTTAACAAACAGGAAAAAGTCTGATTTATATTTAGCATATCTATTTCATAAAAATGATTGCTTCTGAAGTACTTGAAAGCAGTGTTTAGAAGAGATTAAAACTGCAGAAATTTAAAATACTTGTTTCATTGTTTGTTTCTCTTGAGAGAAATGTCTCCACTGAATTCTGAAGTTAGTGGTGTCAGTATTGATACTGCTTATGGTGTAACAAATACATGATGATTAAATTGGTTCTTATGAATGCGAATTTCTAGCCTAAATCTGAGCATTGAGCCAAGTTAAATAATCAAGTTAAATAATGGGATCAAAAATCCTTTAACTATACAGTCCACCTATATCATCAGGGCTGAATGCAGGTTCATGCCTTTGTTCTCTCAGAGTGCCAGGTGAGTCCTCATACACATGCATGTAGGGCATATGGTGTTTCTGCTTAAATACCTTAGAGAAGCCTTGGCTTTTAAATTAAAGATATAGTTTTTTTATTTACACACCTTATATGTCACCTTCCATAGTTGTTTTCTTTGAGTTTAGAGAGCTGTAAATATTCTTTTGCTCTAGTATATATCGTTTCTGTTAGATATTGTGTAGTTCTGTCTGGAACATACATAGAACTTTGCCAATAGGCTAAAAATTATTGTGGAGACATCCATATACATAAGCTGAACATTTCTGTTTTTACTGTTTCAAAATGTAGAGAAGTATAACCTTCTTCTGACTGGTGAATTTCAGGGTTTTTTTTCCTGATCCTTGGTTTTAGTCCTTTGTCTTAGGTAAAAAAGATTTCATTACCTCCAATTTGAAAGATGCTTGATTCAAAACAAGATTTATATTTGATATTGTTGGTAATTAATTTGGTGCAGGTACTATTACATTTTCTTTTTCAGACATGCTGTGGAGTCCTGCATCCTTTCCCCCCGACCCTTTCACCTCAAAAATAGTCAGGTAGAGAGATTCAGTTTATTAAATCTCAGTGAATTTAATCAACAATTGATGCCTTCTTTCCTATGGCTCCTGTGCCGTGCACAGTTGATGGTGAGTGATCAGCAGTCAGCACAGTGAGTGTTCTTCAGTGAAGGTTGAAAGATTTTTTCTTCACCAGTAATTTTGACATTACCCTGCTCATTTTTCCTTTATGAAGTTTTGTTTTGTTTTTTTCGGTACGTGGGCCTCTCACTGTTGTGGCCTCTCCCGTTGCGGAGCACAGGCTCGGGACGCGCAGGCTCAGCGGCCATGGCTCACGGGCCCAGCCGCTCCGTGGCATGTGGGATCTTCCCGGACCGGGACATGAACCCGTGTCCCCTGCATCAGCAGGCAGACTCTCAACCACTGCGCCACCAGGGAAGCCCCTATGAAGTATTTTTTGATAATGCACATGTTGTCAGTGTATGATTATAAATATAAATTATGCCCTCAACAATCTAGGCAAGATCCCTGGTACCATAGAGCTTATATCCAAGTGAATAAAACAGATAAATACGTTTGAAATATGAAACAGTAATTTCCATTAGTGGTAAGGAAAATCAGGGTGATGTGACAGTGCAGGAAGAGGGGGCAGTATTAGAGACATGCTTGGGCAGAAAGAAGGCTTCTCTACGGTCAACTTATCTTGATATGAGTGAGTGAGAAGGAGCCAGCCAAAGGAAGATCATTCCAGAATAAGACAGAGATGGAGATACATTCAGCTTATTGGAAGAACAGCAAGGTGACCAGTGTGGCTGGACCACAAGGGCAACATAGCCAGGGATTTGGAGTTCTTAAACGGTTTTTTTTTTCCTGTTTTGGAAAATCGGTTAGGGAGAATGTGAAACTTCAAAGTTTATCACTTGAATTGTTACTAATTATCTTTTTTAAATAAGATTCTTTGTCTAACCTTTGAAAGTGAGTGGAATATTAAAGACCCATCCTGAACTTCTGTTGTTCAGATAAGAGCCAACTGTTGGGCTTCCCTGGTGGCGCAGTGGTTGAGAGTCCGCCTGCCGATGCAGGGGACACGGGTTCGTGCCCCGGTCCGGGAAGATCCCACATGCCGTGGAGCGGCTGGGCCCATGAGCCATGGCTGCTGAGCCTGCATGTCCAGAGCCTGTGCTCCGCAGCGGGAGAGGCCACAACAGTGAGAGGCCCGCGTACTGCAAAAAAAAAAAAAAAAAAAAAAAAAAAAAAAAGAGCCGACTGTTATTTTCAATCCTTGGGAATTTTCAGTTAGGAGATTAAAACTCCAAACTGAGGTTTTGTTTTCATATGCTTTGTAGGGGGAAGGGCTGAGGGAGGACCATAGCTGATACATTTCTCTAGTTAATAGAGACCAAGGTGTAGTAGTGTTGTGCTCAGTGATTGGTGATGGATTTTAACCCCTAAGAGGAGTTCGTGGACCTAATGACAGCAAGGCAAGCTTAAATATTATACTTTATAGTCACTATTTTTAAAGTAAAAGTGTACATTTTATTTACTCCATCAGCTGAGAATTATTTTCTTGTACAAGTACAATATAAAACATAAAATATTATAGAAACAGACTTCCACTCACGTGTAAAAGTAGTAAGTATATGAAAAATCTTATTTCTAGTTTAAATAACGTAGGACAATTCTTTATTGCCTTTGAGAGAATGTTAATAAAAAATGAAGAGTATGGTAACACTGGTCTCTTGTTATAAAATCAGCCAAACATACTGCACAATCAAGGGTTGTTTTACTCTAAATATTAATCTAAGTACGTAATAATCATACCACCAGTGAAGCCCTGATGATGCTGTTGTCCCTTAAGTGAAAGAAGGGTCCTTCTTAGTCTTTCCCCAGTTGTTCCTTACTAAAAATTGATCATTTTTTCAATTATACTTGTTGAACAACAGATCTGTTTTCTAATTCAGATGGACTAGGTTAGTCATTATCGTCATAAACGAACATGCAAGATGAGAATCTCTGTACAAGCTGATAGGCTTCATGTGAATATGTAGCTAGGTTATTGCCAGAAAGCCATTTGTCAAAGTGAGTAATATAGACACTCATATTTTTTCAAAAACGTACACCACACATATATATATTTCTGAAAATAGATTACAATGTATAAAGAACAAATTTAAATTGTGAGAACTTCGCTTGCAAATATAGCCAAGTAGATATAAGGTAATTATTCCCCCTGCTTTCTCAGCATACTCCCTGGGCAGCTCTTCATTTCTCTGCCCAAGTACCAGCCCAGAATCTCCACATCTCTCTGCCTTTTTCATGCCTATAATCGTCTGTGTGCCATGCTGTAATTTTTGAATTGCTGTCGAGGAGGAACTGCAGTATGTAAATATCTGTTTCCATATGAAATTTAGAAGATTAGCAATGGCTGCAATATTCTGAGAAGTCAGACTTGAGTGTGCCTTGGTTTTTCTTTCTCATATGTATTAGGAGCCCTCCATGCCGAACTGTCCCTGCCAGTGGAGAAGAACTTTGGAGTCTGGTTAAGTTACTTTCTAAGTTTCTATCTTTATTGATAATTGGGGCTGAGATAGTCCAGTGGCCTTTAAAGGGTACCTAGTTGCTGTGTTCATCCTAAGCTGTGTAGATCTTGCCTCCCTTTATGCAATAAATGAGTTTCTGAAAAGAAATTATAAATTGGCTTATGTAGGATGAGTCATTTATTATGTAAGAGGAAATTAGCTTTATAAAAGGATTTTTTATTACAGTGAACATTCAGCATTAGTTTATTTCCTGTATTAAGATTATTTTTAAATAAGATGTAACCAGTCAGTTGGGGAGGTGTTTGAGAACTAGAAATCAGAAATAAAACTCCTTGAAGAATTGGCAGTCTGGCATATTTCATCAGGGTCCAAAAGACAGAAAGCACAGTTTCTTGTGAGCAGAGCGAATTTAACATAAAGAGATTAAATATAACGAGATTGGAGTGACAAGGGATTAGCCAGTAATAAATAAAGAGAACTCTGAAAAATATAAGAATCAGATGTAAGGAGCAGGCCCTTCCCCTGGTGCTGAGATGGATTTGCCAAAGGAAGAAGCTTCCCCACCTGTCCTCACACACCTGAGGCTCACTGCATGGCAGAGAATTCACTGTGGTGTCACTGGATGAACTTGCAGGAAATCTGCCCTCCAAGGGGCTTGGGAAAGCCAATCTTGAGGAGGTGTCTTGTCAGAGACCGCGCACTGTAAAACCAACCTAGGAAGTGTCTGGGGAAAGCTGCTGGCCACTGAGTGCATCTGGCCCCTGTGTCCTGCAGGGGCTGCCGAGGGGACAGAGGAGAGCCCCTTCCTCCTGCAGTGTCTCTCCAGGTCTCTCTTCTGACCTCGCTGCCTGCCCTCTGCCTGCACTAAATGGTCCCAAACAGCTGTGACTTTACACCTGAAGTTTTGCACTTAATCTGTTAATCTTTGCTGATCTGGTTGAATGTGTGTTAATCTGCTACTGTACTTACAGAGTTGACTGGATACAACTTAAGGCTCTGTTTACAATGAGCCCATTTATGTGACTGTAAAAACTCTCTTTCAGAGACTTTGTCTTAACAACTGTTCCGCAGAGCTTTCAAGCAGCCTGCAGTCTTTAGATTAATGGATCATTACTGTTAGATTAATATGTACAAGTGAAAAATCCGAAAAAATCTATCTGCTTACCCTCTAGGGGAAAAACAAAAACACCCTTCAGAGGGTCTCAAGGTCCCCTAGAATGCCTGGAGTTTCTTTCTAGGCTACTAGGAGCCAGAGTGTGGTAGATAAACATGAGTCCAACTCAGGACAAAGATGGTTTTTGTATAAAGTTGGCTTGACTCATAATAGCAGAAGTTGTTTTTTTACTAAAACTTAAATATTACATGGGAGCCATTAGGGTAGAACTGTGTAAGGAAGGTTTGGGGAAAATGTATTTTCCTTTTTTATGGCTTCACTTTCAATAACTGCCACTGATTGTAGGCTGATTCTGTGTCTAAATTCTATTCTTTGTCTTATAATAGACTTAATGGTCATACATGCTCATAGTAGAACATTTTAAATGTTTGGAAAAGTTTATTATTTTGTTCTGTACTGTTACTCTAGATCTTCATTGCCCAACACCATTGCCACTAGCCACATGTGGCTGTGGAGCCTTTGAAATGTGGCCAGTTTAAATAGAGACGTAAGTGTGAACCTACACACTGGAGTTTGATGACTGAGTACACAAAAAAGAATGTGTAAAATACCTCATTAATCATTTATATTGATTACTTAAATAATATTGTGGGTATACTGAGTTAAATAAAATGTATTAATTGATTTCACCTCATTTATTTAATATGGATTCTAGAAATTTTTAAATTACATAAATGACTTGCCTCACAATTCCATTAACAGCACGGCTCCAAATCTACATGTATTGAATAATGCTTCCATCTTTTGGTAGATAATGGAAATACACTAAAAATGAACAATGATTTTTCCAAATATTAATTGTATGAAAAATCTAATAGAATGATGTGCGTTCCACCCATCTGCAATGTTAATTCATAATAATTATATTAAAGAAAGGTGGTATAGAGTATGAAAATTAGCCAGCTCTACTAGCGGGAGTTCCGTGTGATGTACGGAGCAAGAGCCCTATTGCACGACAGTCTTGGTTATCACTGGGGAGGACGTTCAGATTAAAATATTATTGATTCTTAGTTATCATTAATGTCACTTGGTCACATTCTAAGTTTAGAATTTTTAAGTTACAAGAAACAAGAAAGTCAATTGGAAACGTTTGTTTTTTGATCTTTTTTAAGCAAATAGTCTTTAAAGTCTGTTGCAGAGCAACAAAATCTGTAGAACTACTAAAATTATGTAGTTCTTTAATCTCATTCTCTTCAAAATGTTCATACTTATATCATTTGCATTTTTCAGTGCAAAGAATGCAAGGAGAATTTATTATTTTGTATTTCCCTTTATATTCTGAGGTGTGCCTAGAGCAGTTTGGGGATAGAGTTTAACTGTATTTATTTATACTTAGACTAATTGTATGTAAGATTTTATTACATAAGCAGTGGCTAAAAATTTTAACCTTTTATGATTTAGAAAGTTCATTCTGGTTTGAGCTAGAAGATATCTTGGCTTTACTTTCTGAAAGACTGTTTTACTTACATGCAGCTCATTTAATACATATAATTTAAAACCGGAATACACCCCCACTGAGTAGTTAAATGAACATGAAAATAGAAACTCTGAAAAGTGCTTATGTTTTATTTTTTCAAGAGGATAACGGGAAGAAATTTTTTCCTGGTAAGAGACTGCTAATAATATGCATTAATAGAATAAAATTCGTTGTTTAAGATTAGACTTAATTCCATTTTTAAATAATGAACATTATTTTAAAATATTTAAAAACATTTCAGTCTTTACTTCTTTAGTCTTTACTTTTCAGTCTTTACTTCTAAAGACTACAGTCTTTACTATGTAAATATTTTCTTATGAAAACTGAAATAGTGGAGATAAATCTCAGATTTCCCTGGGCTGCTGTTTTGTCTGCTCCCCACTCCAAGAACCTCTGTCGCCTCTGTCTGTCTGGGTCTTTCTGCACGTGGCGTCGACATGTGTTTGTGTAGCTGTGGAGAGTTTTCTTTAATACCTCAGTGATGTCACACCACATATATTCTGCAGTTTGTTCCTCACATTTTATTTTGGGGCTATTTTCATGTCTCCAGATATAACTCTATTTCATTGTAACTTTAATATTTTAATTTTTAATCTTCAATTATGAAAGCATTGTATGCTCGTTAGAACAGGTGAAATAGGCCAAATCTGCCAACTCCACCTTATCCCAGATCTCCTTCTTGAATTAAGCTTTCCGCTGTACTCGTGCAAACATTGTAGCATCATAGAGTTTCTGTGTGTTTTAAAAATAATTTGAAGAGATCAGGCTCTGCACATATTCCTCAGATAGTAGTTTATTTCACTTAACACAGGTGAGTATCCTTCCAGCTTATTCTTTTGATGAGAAATTTTCCATATTATGGGAAGTCTGTTTCTAGGTCTTTTTCATTTATTTTTTTTAGATGTTGGGGTAGGAGTTAATTAATTTATTTTTGCGGTGTTGGGTCTTCGTTTCTGTGCGAGGGCTTTCTCTAGTTGTGGCGAGCGGGGGCCACTCTTCAACGCGGTGCGCGGGCCTCTCACTATCGCGGCCTCTCTTGTGGAGCACAGGCTCCAGACGCGCAGGCTCAGTAGTTGTGGCGAGCGGGCCTAGTTGCTCCGCGGCATGTGGGATCCTCCCACACCAGGGCTCGAACCCGTTTCCCCTGCATTAGCAGGCAGATTCTCAACCACTGCGCCACCAGGGAAGCCCAAGGTCTTTTTCATTTTTGTCCATGAGTTCACACATTGGCTCTTTTTATTTCTAAAATAATTAAAAAGTGTGTTTGCATATGTTCTAAATATCAAATTCTTATTATATGTATTGTTATATCAATATATAGTCTTAAAATTGAACTCCTGTTAACATTTGTTTGGTCAAATTGCTAATGTTCAGTTGTTTGAACTTAAAAAAAGTCATTTGGTTCAACCTAAGACATTTTTTCAAATTATTTTCACACCTTTTAAAACTTTTTATGTATTCACTTCATTTTGTGCATTGAATCTTACTTTAAGAGTCCTCTATTTTTGATAAGATTTTTAAAATATATTTTATGTTTAAGACTTTATCTGAAATTGATTTATACTTATGTCATTGATATGCATAGAGATCTAATTTTTCTAAATTTGTGGACAGTTGTTCTAAACACTGTTTATTAAACAGTGTGTTCTCTTTCAGCAGTTTTGGGCTGCTGCTTCCGTAATAAACTTTGGTACTGTGGATATATTTCTCCATTTTCTGTTTTGTTACATGGATCTATTTATCTGTTTCTGTGGCAGTAGCACTCTAGTTTTAATTACTAAGTTTTTACAATATTTTGTTATCTTTTAGAGCAAGTCCCTTGTCATCCTTTTTTGACATTGTCTTGGCTGTTCTTTTACTCTTTACAAATTGTTTTCACAATATGCTCATAAGTTTTTATTTTAATGATGTATAGTCTCCGGAGCAGAGAGGAAGAGAGAATTTCTAAACCCGGGGCTGTCTCAACTCCTGTAAAGCATGCAGATGATCACACACCTAAAACAGTGGAAGAAGTTGTAGTTGAAAGAAATGAGAAACAAACACCCAGTCTTCCAGGTAAGCCTAGCCTAGAGTGCAGGAAACATTTGCATTCAGACTAAATTGTTTCACAATTTACAGGATTATATTTACAGAAAATATAAAGATGCAATTATTACTACTACTACTATTGCTGCTACCTACTACCCATGTGTGAATTTTTCTGTACTTCCAGCATTTTCTTTGTGAGTGGGAGGTTGCCATGTATCAGTAAGCATTCGTGAATGTTTTTCAAATTTTCCAGATAGAAGTTATTTGTGGTTCACAGCTGTTCACAGTGAGTGAGGTTGTTTTCCAGCACTGCTCATTAAGGGAAATATTAGATTGGCTTTAGACACTGTTTAAAGTTCTCTTGTCTATTGAAAGTGTTTTCACAAACACTTCATGAAGTATACCTTGCTGACCTGTATACAAGACCACACATAAGAATCTGCAAGGTTCTGAGATCCAGTTGCCTGAAAGGCCTGGAGGTCCTGGTTCTACTGTCTCTCAGGTCCTTCTCTCAAAACCTGTTTCTGCTCTGATTATTTAGTGGCAGGAATGTGGAAATTTAAAAATAAATTGTATCACAGTGAAGAAAGAAGGCTACCTTGACAGTCTTAACAGAGAAATGTAGGGATTCTCTCTTCTTATATTCCTCTTCCTCTGTTATTCTTCCCTAAAAAGTATATTTTTCAGACTGTAACAGCTGGAGCTGTAGAAAGCATAGGTGACCATGTAACGTGCATACATGCTATAAAGATCGCAGAATTTATAACTGTAAAATGTACCCTAATATATGCATATGTAGTATATATGTTCCTGGTCAGGTTCTCTGAACTTAACATTTTTGCTGTATTTTGCAGACTTTTTATTGTTTGGTTATTTCAGTGGTTGCTTGCTTTGTTATTCCATTTTGTAAAGTGATTCCTGCATAATTTAAATTTTCTTTTCTTTTAGAACCAAAGCCTGTGTATGCTCAGGTTGGACAGCCAGATGTGGATTTACCTGTCAGTCCATCTGATGGGATCCTGCCTAATGCAACTCATGAAGATGGGATTCTTCGGTAATGTGGTTTTAAACTTGTGTTGTCTTCTCTGCCCCTTACTAAGGATTATTTAAATTGAGAATTCAGTTGCGAACCATATTACATATGCTTTTAAAGACAGTGTATACTATTTTTTTTTTTTTTTCCTTGCGTTATGCGGGCCTCTCACTGTTGTGGCCTCTCCCATTTGCGGAGCACAGGCTCCGGACGCGCAGGCTCAGTGGCCATGGCTCACGGGCCCAGCCGCTCCGCGGCACGTGGGATCGTCCCGAAACGGGGCACGAACCCGCGTCTCCTGCATCGGCAGGCGGACTGTCAAGCACTGCGCCACCAGGGAAGCCCTAGACAGTGTATACTATTAAATGCTATGGTTAGTGTTTGTTTTGGTTTTTTAAATTATTTATATGATAGAATCAGTCAGAGATTAGAGAACAACAAAGAAACATTTAAGATGTTTACTTCTTTCTCACCACTGTTTTCTCTACCTAGTTTTTAGATTAGGAATTACAAAACTAGAAAATTGTTTTCTATTTAAACATCAGAATTTTCACAGGCATTCTAAATCCCTAGCATTTTTTAAAAAAATCAGTGTTCCTCCCTATCAGCACTATTGACATTCGGGGCCAGATAATTGTTTATTGTGGTGGACTGTCCTTTACATTGTGGCTGCTTAGTAGCATCCCTGGCCACTGGCTGCTAGTAGCACACACATACACACCCCAGTTGTGACAACTAAAAATATCTCTAGGCGCTGACAGATGTTCCCTGCAGGCAAAATCACCTCTGGTTGAGAAACCTGTTCTAGATTAGTTAGCAACTCAAAAGTAAGCTTTTGATATTCACAACTTTTATTACTTTATATTTTATACATTGAGATTGAGATGTAGATTTTATATCCAGATTTCAAACTGTCATGATCATCAGATTAGTTTTTGTTGTCTCTCTGGTAAAAGAGACATGACATGAATAATGGAAAATTACCAAATTTCCTAAAGTAGATTAGATGTAGACCTCTGCTCTCATCTGTTTTCTCTGCTAAAGAAAATTGGGTTATTACCATAAGACCTAGCTTGGTAGAGAGAAATGGCTCCTGAAATAGGTGAAAGTGTCACAAGTTTAAAATTATACATTTTGGGGACTTCCCTGGTGGAGCAGTGGTTAAGAATCCGCCTGCCAAGGCAGGGGACACGGGTTTGAGCCCTGGTCCGGGAAGATCCCACATGCTTAGTTCCTCCACTTAGTTCCTTAGTGGAGGAACTAAGCCTGTGTGCCACAACTACTGAGCCCGCGTGCCTAGAGCCCATGCTCCGCAACAAGAGAAGCCACCGCAATGAGAGGCCTGCCCACCACAACTAGAGAAAAAGCCCGTGGGCAGTAGCATAGACCCAGTGCAGCCAAAAAAAGAGAATGGCCTGAGAGCTTTCGTAACTCTGTAAGTTTTACGAAAACTTTAATAACTAGATTCCAGAGACCTGTTTCCCTGAGGGAGCATTGAAGGACAGATACCAAAGAGAACTGAGATTGTGGGCAGGATTTGTAGCTTAGCCAGGAAAGGTTTAGTTATTCATTCAGATTCAGTGACTGGATTTGAGGCAGAAGGATTTTTGCTATTGCATGTGGTTGACATAACACAGGGCAGAGTATAAAATATTAGGCATGTAGGGCACATGACCCTAAGAAGGGGCCTAGAGCTGTCCTTGAACAGTGGTTTTATCAATAAAAAGCCAGGTTTTACTAAAGGATGCAGACTACAATCAGCTGTTTTACTTTTTGAGGTGCACTAGATGGGTCAGTGTTAGGAGAGGACTTGAGGGACCTGGGGCCTTAAGGACTTTAAGGAAATGTTTAAAAGAGCTGTCTGTACAGTTGATTTGGGAGAGGAGTCTGTCAGAATGCTCTTGATGCAGGTGGAAAAGTAGGATCCATCACAGCTGAGGGACTCACACCCTCCATGATAAAGCCAGTAAATAGATACGGGGCACTGAGGGTACCACCAGCCCTGGCAGTAAGTGACCTCATCTGACCTACAGACTCTCAGGTTTCCATCTAGCTAATGTTAGTTCTACATGAAGAAACAAGGTCAAATATGACTACCTTGTAAGTTCTGAAAGCTAAGGTGGTCTTTAGTTGGTTTTAAAGAACAAGGCATCTCTCTTCCCTCAACTCATTCATTCGTTTGATTTGTGTTTTTTCATTACTACTAGTTTCTAATTATTTGCTCATTGTTACTTAGTAAATTAAGAGGAAAAGGACTTTTTCCCACACATCGTGTCAGAATAGGTAGAAGAATTGTGTGTCTTCTTGGCTTGGAATGTGGGATGGTTATAGAAACCTAGAAGGAAAATTTGTAATTATGTATGTAATTTGTAATTAATTACCCCAAAGGGTAATGCTTAGTTATGATGTGTTTCTGTCTAGCCATTCTTCTAAGGCATTCTTTGGTGTTTTAGGAGTGTCACAGAGCTTTGACACTACACTGATAGTAGAGGAATGTGCCTGCATTAATTCCTTTCCATTCTCTCTAGCAAGAAGGGGGCAGAGCTTAAATATGGGACTAATCCAAAAAGGCTGAATGATGATAAGCTTTTTGTTTAAAATTCAAAGGGGCTGCAGAGTAAGTGATCTGTGTGAACTACTGAAGGAGTCCCCTAACTGCACAGTTTCAAAACCACTGTCTGTTGGGTATAGAGATTACAGTGCTTAGAGCCTGATTTTGACTCTCTGGCATTAGGGAAATTTGTCAGTTTATGCTCAGTTTCTACCTTTGTACAATAGTGCTTCTTAGTTATTCAGTAGAGATGATATGGTATGAATTGGGGTGGGAGAAATGGAAGATTTTTTAGCCATTGTTAATGTACCACATATATCCAAGACTCAAAGTTGGGAAAACATTGTTATGAAGTAATTTTATAATTATATGTAAGACAGTACTTACATATTGAATTTGGATATTTCAAAGCTTATTTTGTTAATCAAAAATTAAAACAAAGTGTTATTAAATCTGGTTTGGTATTCTAATGATAAATTTTATTCAGTAAATTAGAGGTGTAGGGTAAATTTTAGAGATGATGGTCCTTTGTTTTATTCTAAATATGGTTTTTATTGTAGTAGTTTGCTATAACTCTTCAAGCTTCTCTTAACTGTTTCAAATGAAATATTTGTCTTAACAGGCCCAGCATGAAATTAGTAAAATTCAGGAAAGGAGATAGTGTGGGTTTGCGGCTGGCCGGTGGAAATGATGTTGGAATATTTGTAGCTGGCGTTCTTGAAGATAGCCCTGCTGCCAAAGAAGGCTTGGAAGAGGGTGATCAGATTCTCAGGGTATGTCAGTGATCAACTTATGTGGTTTCAAAGTACTTAGATCTTTAGAAAACGGCATCAGACACAGCAGACTCACTATTGCAGTTAGCTTGTAATCTGTTGTAGCGTCTAGAACCAATTTAGCATGCAGACTGAGAATCCATCAGGTCTTCCCGTTCCTGCCTTTGCTCTTATTCACTGCTGTGTTGTTACTACACAGTGTGGTGCTTTGGTCTCGTGTTAATCACTCATGTTCATAGAACCTAAAAAAAGTAAGTCTTAGAGCCCCATAATATCCACCATTTATTTTAAGTTCAACTAAACATTCAGGCTGGCTAGACTCTGCCGTGGGCCACATATTGCCACTAGGGCAGCGTCAGGTGTTCCTCTCCAGTGGGAGTAGTCTTTGCAGCAGCCCACAGAGCCCTGTAGGACCTTCTTCACCACAGGTGATGGCTCAGGTGTGCAGACACGGGGTTTCCATCAGGCACATGTGTAAGCTGCCCGGGCTCTGAAGCTTCATACCCCACAAGAGGAAAGAGTCCAGGAAAGCCTAGTTAAGACGCAGGGTACCAATCGGGTCTTTTTCTTTTGTTTTTTGTTTGTGTATGTTTCTGTTTCTTTTCCATAAGCAATGCCGCCTAGTAACGTAGTACCATCTTTATTTCTCTCTTCTCTTTTTAAACTATCCAAACTTCCTGCCAGATGCACTATATGCCGTTTTAATCAGAAGATCAGATCTCTCAAGTGGGAGTTCCTGCATCTTCTGCTCTACTCCTCTTGCCAGAGGAGACTGCCTCAGATTGTCGTTGCCACCTCTGTTCTGGTCTCTTCCTGCATTCAGGCTACCTCCTGCCCCAGAATATGGCTGCTTTGTTCATGTTTTCCTC
>NW_006776111.1:457022-475761 GCF_000442215.2 Lipotes vexillifer
TGGCTGCTTTTTTCATGTTTCCCTCTTTCCCTATCCTCTGGTTCTTCATCAGCCTTCCATTGTCTGTCTTTCCTCCTTTGGCTGTTGAACTTGTTGAAGGTTTGGTTGAGTCCCTTCCCTGCTTGCTTTTCAGTCCTTGTGTCATAAAGTTGTGTAATCTGCCTTCCACCTTAACCACGACTGAATGATTTTTCATGAGGCATTGCCGACCTAATGTCATCTTCAGCCCTCATTTTCCTGTATTTCTTACTAGTGTTTTGACCTTCTTAACAAGTCCTTTTTGAAGTGCTTTCTTCCTTGGATGCCATAACACTGCTTTTCTGGTGCTCCTCTAATCGTTTCAGTTCTTTTCCTACCTTCTTTAGTCATTCTTCCTAAAACTTGGGATGTGTCAGCAGCCCCCTGCTTCTGTCTTGC
The DNA here is from genome assembly GCF_000442215.2 of Lipotes vexillifer. Lineage (NCBI taxonomy): Eukaryota > Metazoa > Chordata > Mammalia > Artiodactyla > Lipotidae > Lipotes > Lipotes vexillifer. The sequence goes on from NW_006776111.1 coordinate 457,440, forward strand.
TTTCGTATCTCTATCTTGGGTTTGGTCGCTTTTGGCAGCAGCCCGTGGTCAGAAGCTGCCCTCTGAGCCCTCCGCGAGCCCCCTCAGACTGTGCTGGCTGCCTGGGCCACTCCCGTCCTCCTCCTCCCCCTTCAGACTTACATGTCAGAAAGTCAGGGCATTGTCTCCTGACTCACTGATTTCCACCTGACTTTGTGTTGTGATTCCTCCAGATGATGTCTACATTTTCTCAAATACAACGTGGATAATTAAACAGACCTGTTATTCTCTTACCTACCCCATATCCTGTTTGAAGTAATCATACATCATTCAAAAAATATTTCTTAATAGTTTTTTTGTTGTTTCGTATCATAAAGGTAGTACATGTAGAAAAAAAATTTTTTTTAATGTGGAAAATTTCCAGAAGATGAGTAGAAGAAAATCTACCTGTAATCCTGCACATAGTCACTGGGGACATTTTGATAAGTTACATTTTGGTCCTTAGAAGCGTCTAATATTAAACATTGATTTGGCAGACACTGAGCTTACATCATACAGATGCTCTTACAGAGATGGCACAGTGCATGCACTATTTCTTTTTAATCTTGTTTTTTCCTTTTGATTTCTTTTTCAGAGCCTAGTAAAAAGTAGGGCTCTATTATACATTCATAGAACTTATAATTTAAAATTTTAAATCCCGAGATTTTGCAGTAATAATAAACAGTTGGAATTAGAAGTTGTCTTTTTTGGTCTGAATTGATTGGATTTTGCAGTGCATGATCTCCAATGTCGGGATGCATTGTGACTACTCTTTAAATGACTTTACACCTTCACTCACTTTATTTACTTGCTTTCTGCTTGTTTTAAATTAGGGTATATTCTTTTCTCCAAAGTAAAATGAAAATTTCCACTTTTGAAGATGTGATATTTTCAAATTAGATAAACTCTGGGTATATTTGTTTCCTGCATAGATAAATGTTTTTATAATCTTAAAATATGACCAGTAGTAATTTGTGAAATGTATTTTAACAGGTAAACAACGTAGACTTCACAAATATCATAAGAGAAGAAGCTGTCCTTTTTCTGCTTGACCTGCCAAAAGGAGAAGAAGTGACCATACTGGCTCAGAAGAAGAAGGATGGTGAGATACCGTCAGAATATTGAGAAAATAAACCTGGAGAAGTTTGAGGACTTAAATAGGAATTTTAATTTTAATGTTTTTAATAAATCAAAGTTAAGTGATAAATGACTTTGTTAATCTCGCAGATTTTGTTTATTTTGTCATTTAGGGGCACACAGTCTTACACTGTGCTCGTTAGCACAGCACAGTAATAGGACCAGCCAAGCTTTCTGGCGTTCTATTGAAGTAGAGTGCCATCTGCATGGGAAAATCCTATAGTATACTCCACACAAAAGTGCATGTGGGCAGCTTCTGAATTTTGTATTCATGTTTTCTAAGCAATATACTCTGATGTTTGTTAGCATTAATGCAAGGGAATGCCTGATTTTCTCTGTGATTAAGCAGATACATTTTCATTTAGAACAGGGTTTCTCAAGCTTGTCACTGTTGATGTTTTGAGCCAAATAATTCTTTGTTGTAAAGGCTGTCCCGTGTGTTTTAGGCTGTTTAAAAGCATCCTTCCCTCTGCTCACTAAGTGTCCGTAGCACACACACTCTCCTTTCAACACGCAGTTGCAGCTATCAAAAATGTCTCCATGTATGCCAGCTCTTCCCTGGGGGGAACGGAATTGCCCTCATTCGAGAACCACTCATTTAGAAAATGGGACATAGATGAGGTTTGCAGGGGCTGCAGCGAAATTAAGTTAGATGATTTAAATAGAAAGCATGTGTGGCTTTGGACAAGTTGCTTGATCTGTATCTGCAGTAGTTTCCTCATTTGTGAAATGGAAGTGCTAAGAGTTCCCATTTCGTGAGATAATGATGATGTCCACAAGACAGAATACTTAGTAATTAGTAAGGAGCCACCGTTTGTTGGAAACTGTTGTTTTTGTTATTGATATTATCAGTAGAATCTTCACATAATGTATTCTCTTCAGATTAATATCTTTTCCCACTAGTTATTGATAATTTTTTGTTTTGATTCCTTTTAGTTTATCGTCGCATCGTAGAATCAGATGTAGGAGATTCTTTCTATATTAGAACCCATTTTGAATATGAAAAGGAATCTCCCTATGGACTTAGTTTTAACAAAGGAGAGGTGTTCCGTGTTGTGGATACTTTGTACAACGGAAAACTGGGCTCTTGGCTTGCTATTCGAATTGGCAAAAATCATAAGGAGGTAGAACGAGGCATCATCCCTAATAAGAACAGGTATGAATGTTTGGATACTTCTTACAGAACAGATTAAGGAAATGATGACAAGATTTCAGTCCCACTGGGAAGTTTTGGTAACGTAAAGAATTAATTTTCACTGTATTTACCATATCTAAAACTGACTTAGTTGTATAAACTCCTTTATTTTAGTTTAACCATTAAGATTTAAACTGCGTGTGAAGTTCTATCCAGTGTTTTGACATTTTGTTTCACTATAAGTCTTTCTCCATTTTGTTTTTAAAATACCCTAATTTTTATTTTTGTCTTTTCTCGTCCAGAGCTGAGCAGTTAGCCAGTGTACAGTACACACTTCCAAAGACGGCAGGAGGAGACCGCGCCGACTTCTGGAGATTCCGAGGTCTGCGTAGCTCCAAGAGAAATCTGCGCAAGAGCAGAGAAGATTTGTCAGCTCAGCCGGTTCAGACAAAGTTCCCAGCATATGAGAGAGTTGTTCTTCGAGAAGGTAGTCTGTTTTCTACAGATGAACCTAATACCTTTTAATGTCAGTTTGCCTGAGAAAGAAGAAGTATAAACTGTGCTATTTTTCATTTGAATCTCCCCAGCTGGATTTCTGAGGCCTGTAACCATCTTTGGACCAATAGCTGATGTTGCCAGAGAAAAGCTGGCCAGAGAAGAACCAGATATTTATCAGATTGCAAGTAAGTAGTCTCCATACGGACTTCAGATGAGATTGAGCATGTTTCTTTACTAATTACTTCTCTAAAGGGTGGGTCTGATCCATTCACTTAATAGAAATAACACTTTTTGTAAGTGAACATTTGCAATTGACCCCATGAGGGAAACCTGAGTGACTGTGTCTGTCCTCTGCCAGTTCCCTTTCATAAGAAAAAGAATCACCACTTATGAGAATCTCTTAGCACACAGTCTTGTTTAATCCTGACAGTATCCCATGGGGCGGGTGTCAGAATGTCCAGCTGAAGCTGGGCAAGCTGAGCTGTAGGGTGGTTGTGATGGAGACCACCGCCCCGCCTCTTTAGTTGGGGTGTCATGATGACACCCAGCTAATGAGTCACACACTTGGCTCTGAACCCAGCTCTTTCTGGCTCCAGCCCAGTGCTTTCAGTCATTAAGCAAACAAATACTCAGATATGTCAGAAGAGTAATAAAAGCATGATTCATGCTATTGCTTATTGCAGACATATAGTAGGTTAGTATAAAATATAAATATTGAGGAAGTAGTGCTTTAAATGCCTTACAGATTTTGCTTTGCAGATTCTTTCATTGTTTCATTATTTTAGCTATTACGGTAGTTTAAATACACAGACTTAGATATGATCACTTAGGCTTGCTTTAAGTTATTTGTATAGTCTGTTTTAAATTTATATTTTACTAATACAAAGGGTGCAGAAATCTGTCCATATTTTGTTTGCTCTGTCTGTCCATATTATGCTTTGCTTTTGTTCCGCAAAGGATTTAAATACTCAAGAATATAGCGCTTTCCATATATATGCTGAATTTCTTAGACTGAATTACCAAAGATAGGAAGGAATGACCCAAGACATGAGCACTCCTGGCTGCTGCTGTGTAACTATGGCTGCTTCCAGAGGGTTGTGCAGCTGTTGTTCCTGCTGGCACTATAAACTCCCAAGTGCTGATTTAATATTATATATATTGCTTTTCATTTGGTTGCTGGTGAAGTTGAATGAGGATATTTTCTGAAACTCAGAAGATTTGCAGACAAATGATAGTAAAATTTGAGCAATTTAGAAAATGTTCATTTCTGATTCATCACTCAGTTTGTTAGTCTTTTCAGAAGAGATCTTTTTTCGTCATTGCTTATAGATAACATTTTGCCTGAAGAAGTTGATGTGTATAGATACCACCTATAACCAAACTTAGGGCTTTTAAATTTAGGAAAAGCAAGTGTGAAGACTTAGAAAGCTCTGTCTTAAGGACTAATTGGTTGATTAATTGGGTTTACTCTACAACCACACTCTTACGAAAGGGATTCAGATCGCTTAGTTATGTATCCTCTTTGAATCTAACGAGAGTTTTTTGAGTTTAGAGACTAGTAGCATTTTCTCCACCCAGAATCTCCCAGTTGATCTCCCTCCGTCATTCTCCTGTGTCCACCAGATTGGAGATTGGCCCTGCTGTCTCATGATGGCCTTGTTCTCCCAGATCATCCCCTTGTCCCTCAGCCTGACCTCTGAACTTCCATGTCTCTGTCTTTGTCTGATCTGAACAACCAGAGCTCTAACTTCTGAACTTTCCTGTGACGAGAGTCTCAGACATCGCTGTGCCTTTTCGGTGAAAGCCTTCATGTCAGCAGACCTCTGAGACGTGCCTTGGCGTGTTCTGCGCCAGGAGGCACGCCCAAGCTACCTTGGCGTGTTCTGCGCCAGGAGGGAGGCACAGGTTGCCTGTGTGAAAGCACAGGCTGTGTCATAGTCACAAGTTACAGCCTTCTCTGCTCCTAAGTCCCCTTCTGCTGATGGGAAAAGAGGTCCCTAACCCAGGACTCCCCAGCCAGTCTGCTGTAGTTGTTGCTGCTGAGTGTGGGCCTGCCCAGGTATTGAGCAGCCGTCTGCGGCCGGGCGGGCCCTGCTGAGGGGAGGCCTCCTCAGGGTATCTGTGTGCCATACAGACAGAACCACTGCTACTCACATGCCACAACGTGAAAAAGGTTTGCAGACAGTGCCATGCTAGGCCACACTGGAGCAAAAGAAAAAGGGAAATCCCTATATACATGTTTTTATATATATATTATATATATATTTTTAATGGCTGCTTTTTCCAGAACATGAAAATAGTTGGAAAATTTTTGAAAACATGCATATTAAAACTGATATTATTTTAAATTTAAATATTTTATTTAGACCAAACACATAATTTCTAATTTTACCTTCCTGGTTTTAATGGAAGCAAATTTATCAATATTATTTTGTAAATCTACATTTTCTTAAAGCTTACTTTCAGTTGAGAGAATTGCCATATTTGGCTGTTTCTCTTGACCAAGTGACAGTCCTAAATAATATTTGCTCACATTCCACTTAATGATTCTTTTCTTTTAAATAATTAATTAATTAATTAATTAGTCAGGCTGCATCAGGTTTTAGTTGCATCACTCGAGCTTTTCGTTGTGGCATGCTGGCTTGTCTCTAGTTGTGGCATGCAGGCTCTAGAGCACGCAGGCTTAGTTGCCCCGTGGCATGTGGGAACTTAGTTGCCCAACCTGGGATTGAACCCACATCCCCTACATTGCAGGGTGGATTCTTAACCACTGGACCACCAGGGAAGTCCCTCCACTTACTGATTCTATTTAAAATGTTCATTTTGAAGTATTTATTTTGCTTTTGTGAACATATTGCATCCAAATATTATTGGACTTCTGAGGTTTGGGGGCACCCCCTTGAATTTTGCACCGGGGTGAGTGGCCCACTTGCCTTTTTTAAAAAAAAAATTATTTATTTACTTACTTACCTACCTACCTACTTATTCATTTAGCTGTGCTGGGTCTTAGTTGTGGCATGCAGAATCTTCATTGTGACATGTAGGATCTTTATGGGGCATGTGGGCTCTTAGTTGCGTCATGCATGTGGGATCTAGTTCCCTGACCAGGGATTGAACCTGGGCCCCCCGCATCAAGAGCACAGAGTCTTAGCCACTGGACCACCAGGGAAGTTCTCCCCCTTGCCGTCTGATCCCAGCAGTGTTGGAAGCATTGATGTAACCCCAGGGTTCTCAGCCAGGGTGGGTCTGCCCCAGAGACGACATTTGGCCACAGTTCTGTTTGTCGCCGTGGGAGCAAAAGGGAGGTGGGGGGCTGCTACTGACATCCAGTGGGTGGAGGCCAGAAATGCTGCTCAATAGGCCGTGGTGCACGGGAAGTCCCCATAACTACACGTCATGGAGCCCAGTGTGTCATTATGCCCAGCAGTTGAGAAACTGACCTAACCAGTGGAAATTTGGTGTTTTGTTTTTGTCCTGACTGCATGACTAGAAAGTGAACCTCGAGATGCTGGAACTGACCAACGGAGCTCTGGCATTATTCGCCTTCATACAATAAAGCAAATAATAGATCAAGTAAGTTATTAGAAATTGACCCGTTTCATTGTAAGCTGTGAATTTTGTGTTTCTCAGTGGGATGGGTTTGGTTAAACTGAAAGTAGACGGTAGTTTTTCTAGTTATTACTGGTATACCGTAAGTAAATTACGGAGACATTATAATAATCACTTTCAATGGAACAGTAGTACGTGCCTGAAAAGACGAGCTTTCATTACCACAAAAGAGTATACAGTGTTCACGTATGTTGATAGACTTGATATCGCATCAGGACAATTCAGGTTGCACTTTGATATTTATATGTTAGGAATGTGTTACTACTCACAAGGCCATGTCAGGAACATTAAATTGTTACACTTATTTTCACTCTCTGCTTGCAAGTATTTGGGCTATCTTAAAAGTGAGCTAGTTAAAACTTCTTTTTAAATTGGACTAGAAATTATATTGCATTAACTTCTGAGTACACTTTTTTCTAATATGTGCTCCTGAGACATTTTGGAGCACAGTTAAACGTCCATTCCCATTGGAATGTAGTCTCAGCTGTGAGTTTCTGAAGGTGTTGCTTCTTAGTTACCGTGTCTTGCGTCCTTGTTTATTTTTTTCTTGTGTCTTCAGGATAAACATGCTTTATTGGATGTGACACCAAATGCAGTTGATCGTCTGAATTACGCCCAGTGGTATCCAATTGTAGTGTTCCTTAACCCTGATTCTAAGCAAGGTGTGAAAACAATGAGGATGAGGTTGTGTCCAGAATCTCGGAAAAGCGCCAGGAAATTATATGAGCGGTCTCATAAACTTCGTAAAAATAATCACCATCTTTTTACAAGTGAGTATATTAAAGGCCTTTCAGCTTACAGTGTCTGTGCAACAATATTTGGGCAAAAATGTTGTGTTGTTCAAATGTTAAAACTCATATAACCTTTGCCTGTTATGCTTGCTGTTGTGTTAACGGCTGCTGTTGATTGAAAGAAATGGTTCAGTGCCAAAATAGACATTTCCAGGGGTGTGTCCTCAATACCATCTGTCAGATAACTCAGTAGTGGTGACTGAACTCTAAGCAATGGTTGAGTGAATTCTGACTTTTGCCGTGTTGTAATCATAGAACAATGTTATCTGTTTGCAGCTACAATTAATTTAAATTCAATGAATGATGGTTGGTATGGCGCATTGAAAGAAGCAATTCAGCAACAACAGAACCAGTTGGTGTGGGTTTCTGAGGGAAAGGTAAGAAATTTCCTGTTTTTAACCCATTTGATAAATTATATAATCAGAGAAGCCTTTGAGTCACCATTGTTTTCTAATTGGATCAACTTATTAAAGTAATTTGGGGCATTAGCTTTTAGGTTTTTATAATTTGTAGGGGTTATGAAAGTTGTTTTTGATAGTAGAAGATTCTGAAGTTTCTCTCCCCACTGAATTACCATTCAGTGGTATTCTCAGAGAATTCTCAGAGGGTAACTTAAAAGAGCAGGGTTGAGTTCTGACTCTGCCCCTCTCTGACTGAGGAATGACTTTGAACCTGGCTTCCGTTTCTTCCTCTGGAAACAAGGGGAATGGGTGGGCTAGATGAGTGGTCCCCAAAGTGCTGTGCTCAGCATGTGAGATCCAGGACTGGCCCTGAAAAAAAGGCACTCTGAAGGCAAGGAATGGTTGGGGACCACCGTGCTGCAAACCAAGTGCCCTGGAGCAGCACAGTACCCACCAGCGTGGTGACGGCTCTGAGAGGTCTGAAGTAAAGGACTTACTTTGCTACTTTAAGCATTTCCCTAAATCCTTACCTAAGGAATTTTTTTTCACTCAGCACCCGTTAACATTCTTAAAATATACTGAAAATGTTAGACAAAGCAATACATCCTTTTGGCTTTGAATTTTGATTTTATAAAGATTAAAATAACTACTTTCTGTTGTTAAGTCATTCTGGTCTTTTAGCAGTTCTTGATGGGAAAGTCCTGTTTATTTTGTTGGGAGAGATAATAATTTTCTCAAAGTATACAGATAAAAGAATCTTTTGTTTTAAAAATCTTTTACCTTCAGATCAACACAATATTAATATATTTTAGTTGCTAGGGAAGATTGAGAATATCTGTTCTCTTATTTTGTTTTTTGTATTTTCTTGTCGGCTTGGTTTTTGTTGTGTTTTGCCCCTGCATGGCCCCCACTTTCCTCTGCCTGGCTATGGCCCCAGGTGCTGTGGCAGTGCATGCTGCATGCTTAGGACCCCCGTGCCCCTTACCCAGAAAACACAACCTCTGCCAAGAAGAGATGTTGAAATGCTGACATCTAGAGGTAGTGTCTGCTGCTCCCACCTGTGGTCCTGTGTCAGAACCATGCCTTTTCTCCTCAGTACCACTCTGGGCGGTGGACTGTACACATGAGATCCCGAGACCACTTTGAACTGACATATCAGCCGGGGACGCTTTATAGACAGAGGGAGGTAGAATAAACTCACTACACCACTTTATACGACACACTGTTACTAATTCTTAACTCTTTGATTAAAAGGATTACCGTCCTCTCCATACTAATCTTCTATGACAACACAGTTTTCTGCCAGCAGCCTTGGTCAGGTAGAATGTGAATAGCTTTCACTGGTGATTTTTCTTTTCTTTTTTCTTTTTTTTGCGCTATCACTGGTGATTTTTGAAATAATATTAGTTTATAAATGCACAAGGTATACGTGTCTACCTATCTGAGAGGTTTTTTAAATCCACAAATCTTAATTTTCTGTGATTTCTCTGTGATACTATTCTGTGCTTCCTTTCTTTGCTTGGATTTTAAAATGAAGGTCTAGCTCTCCCACCTTTTTGTGTGAGGAAAATAGATCATCTCAATTAATTTTATTAACTTTATTAATAGGTCATTTACCATTAGAATAGATTAATGCATTTTGTAAATCAGAAAACGTGTTACAATTTAAATCAAGTTTGATTTATGCCCCCTTCCATTCAAGTGTATTTTCTCCAAATAGATTCTTAAACTAAAACCACTTCATTTCACATCGACTCTCCTGAGCTAACTACTTTGATCTGATTGCTAGGAAGAGTTCCTTTTTGCAGTTTCTGTTACAGGCTTGTATGTTCCCTATTAAACCAAGAAAAATCATCCGGAGGCTTTCTTAACATGTAAGCATATGTCATTTCTGGTTCAGAGCACTCCTGGTTCTTGCTCACTTCTGCATTTCATACCACTGCAAAAGCTGAGCAGATGAGTGAGTTGAGTTGTTCTTCCCCAGGGCCTTAAATACTTCCCTGGCTGGCTCCTGGGTTATAGTCTTCCAGACCCCGCGAGTCAGAGATCAAAGATAGCAAGGTTTCAAGCCATTGAGATTTCAGTGGGAGAGACTCTGCCGGAACATAGAGCATAGCCCTGGTGCGCTCACTCTCCAAACCGGGCAGGTGATCTGTTGAAAGCCAGAGTCACGGAAGGCTGGTCTTTCCCATTAAGGGAGGGCTCAGGGTCAGGCTGTTGCAGAGCCAGGATTGGGACTGTGGGGGAAGCACCATTCAGGCGGCTCGAGCCTTGTTTATCCTTCAGTCCATGCCATCAGAATTCTGGGTTCTGGATCCTCCAGCTCTCATGCCTCTCTGGGCACAGGGTCCAGGCAGGGTCTTCCAGGACTGCTGTGTGTAATAGGGGTACTAGCTTCAAATTCGTATCCATGACAGCCTGTTGACTGCAGCACTGTACTTCCCTTCCCCTCAGATACTTCTGTTCTCTCTGGTCTGCTCAGAAGATAATCAGTGCAGACTGAAGGCTAACTCAGCTCCTAATGGTCTGTAAAAGAGAGTCATAACTGCATTTCCCTCTCTGCATCCGTCTGTGAAGAATAATTTTTAAAAGCTCTTAGTTTAATTAGGCAACCGGCACTTAGATGATGCTTTTCCGTTGTGTTTTATAAAGCTCTAGGGCCAAATACCAACTTTTTTAAGAAGTTGTTTTCTTAATATATAGATTTTATATATACATAAGCTCTTGTTCAGCTTGAACTGTGGCGTTTATTTTCCTGGTTTTTCTCACGTGCGCTGTTCTGTCAGTCGCTGTGTCTTTGTTTCTGTGAGCTTGGTCTGGCAGCATTCTCCCTCTTCACCCTTCTCTGGGCTGACAAGCTAGTGACTGACTAGGTTTCAAAGTCAGAGTGGGGCCAGGGATCCTTCGCTGTCTTCTGGGGCTTTGTCACGGCCGGGCCAGCCGACCTTCCGCTCATCCAAGCCCTTCAGATCTCAAAGGATGCTCTGTGTGTCTGCATGTGTGCTTGTACTATCTTCTTGACCTTTCCTCACCAGAAGTTTCAAGAAACAGATGTGATTTCTCCAAAGAAAAGTATCCTTTTCAGTCTCCCTTGTAAAATAAAGGCCATCTCTTAAAGAACTACTGAATAAAATTTTAATTTACTTCTATTTGACCCAGGCGGATGGTGCTACAAGTGATGACCTTGATTTGCATGATGATCGTCTGTCCTACCTGTCAGCCCCAGGTAGTGAATACTCAATGTATAGCACGGACAGTAGACATACTTCTGACTATGAAGATACAGATACAGAAGGCGGGGCCTACACTGATCAAGAACTAGATGAGACTCTTAATGATGAGGTGGGGACTCCCCCGGAGTCTGCCATTACACGGTCCTCTGAGCCTGTCAGAGAGGACTCCTCTGGAATGCATCATGACCACCAGACATATCCTCCTTACTCACCACAAGCGCAGCCACAGCCAGTTCATAGAATAGACTCCCCTGGACTTAAGACAGCCTCTCAACAGGTAAGCAGCAAGCATTCAACGTTTTGCAGTTAGAGGTGCATTGTTAAAGTCTAGGATATGGTGATTGAATTAAAAAATATATTGTCCTTTCTCCAGATTAAGAATTAATCTTTAATTTCAACTTGAGAATACCAAGGACTTAATTCTAAACTTTGTGTGTTTATCTTAGATAGCAGTATACTGAAATTTAAAAAATTCAGGACATGAGGTCATAGTTTTGTTATTTAGCACACTTAAAATGTATGTCTATCAACCACTATAAATGGAAGTGGGAAGTTAGCAGTAAACAGAAACACTATATTTAAAATATTTTAAACACTTCACAGAAAGCAGAAGCCTCATCTCCAGGCCCTTACCTTTCGCCTGAAACAAACCCAGCATCATCAACCTCTGCTGTTAATCCTAATGTAAACTTAACTAATGTCAGACTGGAGGAGCCCACCCCAGCTCCTTTCACCTCTGACTCACCACAAGCTGATTCTTTAAGAGCACCACGCACTGAGGCAGCTCACATAATGCTAAGAGGTCAAGAGCCATCATTGTCGTCGCATGTAGATCCAGCAAAGGTACCTGTGCTGCAGTGTTGCGCTAATCTGTTGCTCTCCATCAGTCTAGCACATGATCATGTTTGCTTTGCCCTTTAAGTGTTCCTTTTGCTTTTTACTGTGGGCTTATGCACCGTAGTGTTTTCAAATCAGTACAGATCATTTCGGTTCTATAATTTGCATGGCTTCCAGTGATATACTGATTATTTTAAAATAGGCCTTTTAATTGGGATTGGTACTTAATATTTTTATTATTTTTTAATGTTTGGCTTTCAGAATCTTCCAGAATTTCTTTCTTTCTCTCTTTATTTTTTTAAACATCTTTATTGGAGTATAATTGCTTTACAATGTTGTATTAGTTTCTGCTGTATAACAAAGTGAATCAGCTATATGTATATATATATATCCCCATATCCCCTCCCTCTTGCGTCTCCCTCCCACCCTCCCTATTCCACCCCTCTAGGTGGTCAGATAGTTCAGACCCATTTTAAACTTCTTTATGTTTTGTAAATTTTGTTGTCCATAAATTTTCTTTTTGATTTTATTTTCAGTGTCCAAATCAAGTGGAATCAACAGTTCAGTGCATTTAATTTGCTACTAAACTTAATAATTAAAAAGTTAAAATATCTTTAACTCACTTTTCATTTAGTATGCTGAAAAGTAAAAGCCCCTACTTGCATTGTAAATTTTGAGCTTTCACTTAAACTGGCTTTCTCCACTAATCTGTTTCTGTCCTGGTAATAAATGGTAGAACATGCCATTTTTACATATTAAATCATAGTTTGTCTCTTAAAATAGACTAGAATTTGAAACAAGCCTGTGTCCTTAACACGTGAATTTTTTATACAGGTATATAGGAAGGATCCCTATCCTGAGGAAGTGATGAGACAGAACCATGTTTTGAAGCAGCCAGCTGTTGCTCACCCAGGGCAGAGGCTAGACAAGGAGCCCAGTCTGAGCTATGAGCCGCAGCCCCCATACGCAGAGAGACAGGCCAGCAGGGACGTGGAGCAGCCTGCCTACAGATACGACTCCTCAAACTACGCAGACCAGTTTCCTCGAAACTATGACCATCGTCTGCGCTATGACGACCGCATCCCTGCGTATGAGGAGCAGTGGTCCTATTATGATGACAAACAGCCGTACCAGCCCCGGCCTTCTTTTGATAATCAGCATCCGCGAGACCTGGACTCCAGACAGCATCCCGAGGAGTCCTCAGAACGAGGGTATTTCCCACGTTTTGAGGAGCCAACCCCTCTGTCCTATGAAAGCCGACCGCGCTACGACCCGCCACTCAGGACCTCCACCCTGCGGCACGAAGAGCAGCTCGCTCCTGGGTTTGACGTGCACGGGAGGTACAGGCCAGACGCGCAGCCCTACTCCTCCACAGGCCCCAAGGCGTCTGAGCCTAAGCAGTATTTTGACCAGTACTCACGGAGTTATGAGCAGGTCCCGCCCCAAGGCTTCACCTCCAAAGCAGGCCCGGGCCACTACGAGCCTCTCCACGGTGCTGCCCTTGTCCCGCCTCAGCACAAGCCGGAAGTGCCGCCCGCAAGTACCAAACCACTGCCTCCACCTCCAGCTCTGGTCGAGGAAGAGGAAGACCCAGCGATGAAGCCACAGTCAGTGCTCACCAGAGTGAAAATGTTTGAAAACAAAAGGTCTGCATCAGTGGAGAACAAGAAGGACGAAAACCATAACTCTGGTTTCAAGGTAAATACGTGACTGTGTCTCCTGCCTCACGTTCAGAGCACATTCAGTGACTGTTGTGCGTAACGCTTCATAATGTTCCCTCCCCCCTTCAACGAAGACTGTTTTCTCATGATCTCTCCCTGAGGCTCGTGTGTCTTATTTTTCTGCAGCCTCCAGAGGTCACGTCTAAACCTGCAGGTGCTCCCGTCCTGGGTCCTAAAGCCCCTGCTCAGAATCAGCTCATTGAACACGACAGAACACTGCACAGGTGGGTGCTTTGCGGGCTTGTGGCCTACAACTGACTGGGAGTGTGGCCCTCTTACTAGAGAGGAGGCGGGGAAGGCAGAGGTCTCCCTTGTCCTTAGGTGAACTCCTCCAGCTTTTGCAGTTAAAACAGTGGTCCTAGAAGGAAAAGTAAACAGCTTTATTTATTATACCTTCTGTAACACATCTTTGTTATTCTTTCAGTTAACAAATCTTTCGAACACATATTTCTCTAGCAAATGGCTAAAGTACAGTTTTTAAAGCCCTGATAACTTTTGGACTGTGTTTTTTAGTTTAATAAGTGCTTTTGGACGTGCAAACTGTTAGTTTTTAGGGGTGAGGAAACAGATAGCTATGAGATAACTAAACTTAATCCTTTAGAAAGCGCCAGGAGGGATGAAGCTGAGGCTGACAGGAGTTGCTGGGAGAGGAACCCGCCAGCTGTGCTCTTAGCTGTGGCCTGATTTGGCTGCTGCTAAGTTGACGGGCTGCATCTGAATACAGTTCTTTGGCCTAATATGTTTCATTCGCTTATATTTGTGCTTGTAATAAAGAGGAACTACTGTCTAACATGTACATTTTCCTCTGATTTTAATGTCTATTGCTCTTCATGAAAATGTAAACTACTGTGATGTCTCCTTTAGCTGGGATCACTAGCAAATAAGCTCTTCTACACAGAGTAGACATGTAATAACTGAAAGCTTAGCCCCCCTTCTTGGTGTGAAACGTATTTAAGTTTATCCGTTTTTGATGCAGAGTTTCTGAAATTTGCTAACTAGGGCCTATGTAACAGTACCTTAATTTGCTGATAATGTACTTTCTTCCCCATGTGCTTCCTGTGTCCTCTGGAACTTTGGACATGTCGAGCTCTTTCCTTATGTGAGGATCATTTATTGATCCTGCTGTAAAGTTCTTCAGCTCTCGGTTTTTATTGTTGCTGACGAGGATGGTGCATGTACTTGAGGAAGCCCTCCACTGTCTGCCTTACTTTTCTTTTTCTGATGAGCTGCTTCTAACCAGGTCACTATCAAGCTCAGTAGATAGGTTGTGTTTAGGTACGACTCATGGGCCAGGAGAGTGTTGCCATTGAGTATAATGTGTGAGGACACGGGACTGGGAATGTCCACCTTGACTGCTGCACTGCTCAGCCAGATCCTGAGTAATCACAGCAGTCAGTGGAAGGTCAAGGTGAAACTTATGTATTCCATTTTATTTGTCAAATTAACTTCTCAAAAGTTGTTCCATTTATCATTCATCATCAGGATCCCCGAACCGCAAAAACCTCAAATGAAGCCGCCTGAAGACATTGTTCGGTCAAATCATTATGATCCTGAGGAAGATGAAGAATACTATCGAAAACAGCTCTCCTACTTTGATCGAAGAAGTTTTGAGAGCAAGCCTTCTGCACATGTCCCTGCCAGCCACCTCTCAGAGCCCGCCAAGCCGGTTCATTCTCAGAGTCAGCCACAGTTTTCTAGTTACTCTTCCAAGTGAGTTATTTTGTTTAAGACTTACCTTTTAAAAATAAGATGAAACATAAAGTGGAGTTAATCACACAAAGTTCAGTGTGTGTGTGTGTGTGTGTGTGTGTGTGTGTGTGTGTGTGTGTGTGTGTGTGTGTTGTGTGTGTGTGTGTGTGTGTGTGTTGTTTTGTTTTGTTTTTTTGGCCTTGCTGCATAGCATGCGAGATTTTAGTTCCCTGACCAGGGATCAAACCCTTGCCCCTGCAGTGGAAGTGCAGAGTCCTAACCACTGGACTGCCAGGGAAGTCCTAAGTTCAGTATATTTTGAAGGAAAATAGTTAGCTAGCTATGTGATACATGACTGCTGTAGGCTCTTAGCATTTCAGCAGTGTGTGTGCTATCTAGCTCTGGGATGTGTGTTTTTTGTTCTTAAACTCTAGTGTCAGATATGTAAATTTTTTGCATTAAAAAATATGTTAAAATCAAAGGATTTTGAAATCAAAGCGTTTTGAGGTAAGAGAGGGTAAACGGTTAAGACCCTGATTTTTAAGAGTCTCTCCCTTCTGTGCAGCACACGTTCTCATCCTTCTTTTCTGTTTGTTTTTTAAATATAAAAGTAGGGTTAGGGCTTCCGTGGTGGCGCAGTGGTTGAGTGCACCTGCCGATGCAGGGGACCACGGGTTCATGCCCCGGTCCGGGAAGATCCCACATGCCGCGGAGCGGCTGGGCCCTTGAGCCATGGCCGCTGAGCCTGCGCGTCCGGAGCCTGTGCTCCGCAACGGGAGAGGCCACAACAGTGAGAGGCCCGCGTACCAAAAAAATAAAAAAAATAAAAAACAGTAGGGTTATGTTAGGGAGTGACACTGGGGGACGATACTAAAGAGTTTAAAAAAATTTTTTTTCCAAGTCAAGAAAAAACTTGTCTTTTATTATTGTTTGAGCTTGAGGGGACTTTAGAGATTTCTGGTTCAGCTGTAAACATGAGGAACCCAGGCTCCAGCGAGGGGCCGTGACAGGGGCAGAGCTAGGACTGAGCCCCAAGTTCCTGCTATCTTTTTCCTGTCTGTGCTGCTCCCTTCTGTTTGCTTGTCTACTGGGTTTTTTGTTTTTCTTTCTTGTGTGTTTTGTTGGGGTACAAACTACAAACCCACATGTGCCCGTGTGAGTTCGTATCCCATTCTGGTTCTGCCACTGGTTGAACCCTGACTGATGGTGAATTTGGTTCTGAGAGTGGAGTATAAACACACACAGGCACAGGTGGGTTCATACTTGAGCAGAACAGGCCCACAAGAATGGAAATAGATGTGGATTTATTACAAGGGATTCATTTACACAGTTGTGGGGCCAGGCTGAGCAAGTCCTAAGTCTGCAGGACAGGAAGGGAAATGCCTAGTGGTCTCGGAGCTCAGGGAAGCCGTTAAGTCCTCTTGAGAAGGGCCCATCTAGATAATCTCCCTGGGGATACCCGTATTAGTGTTTGAGTGAATAACTAGGACTGTAGTTCTGCATAGCCAAGATGAGACATTAAAAAGCAACCACAAATCACTTTTGTGCCTAAGTTTAAAAGCATGCAGATTTTTACTGAATTAGATGCTTCGGACTGTCTGAACATATCATTTGTCACTTACTGATCAGTGAAAATTCTTTTAGAATATACTTTAAAACCTCTAATATTAAAAGCCTACTTAAAAAAATTAATTTATTTATGGCTGTATTGGGTCATCGTTGCTGTGCGCGAGCTCTCGCTAGTTGCGGCGAGCGTGGTGTACTCTTTGTTGCGGTGCGCTGGCTTCTCTTGTTGCGGAGCACAGGCTCTAGGTGCGCGGGCTCAGTAGTTGTGGATTGCAGGGTCCAGAGCACAGGCTCAGTAGTTGTGGTGCACGGGCTTAGTTGCTCCGTGGCATGTGGGCTCTTCCTGGACCAGGGCTCGGACCCGTGTCCCCTGCATTTGCAGGCGGATTCTTAACCACTGCGCCACCAGGGACGTCCCTAAAAACCTACTTTCAATTACCACTTGCCTTCTAAGACATCATTTAAAGTGAAGATTTAAAACCTTTCCCACTGTTATCCATTTAAATCTTTGTCTACGGAAGAAAGCAGTTTATGAGAAACACAGCTGCGAACTGTGAGTGGTGCAGTGCGGGCTCTGTTTGAAGCAGACAGTCTTGCACGAGTGTTGTGAGCCTCCCCTAACACAAGCCTAGAGAGGTGCCCAGTGCATCTGGAGAGAGTCCGGACCAGGACGAGCCGGGCATGGAGCCTGAGGAGCTCACCTTCTGTGAGATGGAAGGGCGTCACCACTTTTACTGAAGCCGTTTAAACATATTCATTCCTCTCAGCAGGGAGTCCAGTTTAAAGAGAGATTTTATTTATCCTTTTACATACTTGGTAAATAGAATATAGCCTTAACAGGATACATTTAGGTCTAAAAAGTAAATTAAAAGTTTTGCTAGGGAATCAGATGACAAGGTATTTTTGGTTTTGTGTGAATCTTGTTCTCTAGAGAGAAGACTCAATAATATATCTATGACGTATAGCTTTCAGACATGGTTTAGAACACTGCCGAGCACTTGGCGGTGGAGGGGCTCAGTCATTCCACGTGGAGTGACCAAGGCTCAGCACAGGCCCCGGCGCGCTCCCCCTCATGTCCACAGCCCTGGGAGGAACCAGTGTTTGCTGGGCAGAGGTCCCACAAGAAAAGAGATCACGTCTGTCTCTGTAGATTCACTGCGGACTCGGTTTGATATTACTGTTTACTGTTGGTAGTGTTATGGGGTGAGAAAGTCTAACTTGAGATGGATACTAGGATGCCTTTCCTTCCTTTGTATATGAAAGTAATGCTGCATTTTCCCATATAATAAGGTTTTTTTAAAAAAATAATTTTTGGCTGCGTTGGGTCTTCCTTGCTGCCATGCGGGCTTTCTCTGTTTGCGGCGAGTGGGGGCTACTCCTTGTTACGGTGCGTGGGCTTCTCATTGCGGTCTTGTTGCAGAGCATGGGCTCCAGGTGCGTGGGCTTCAGTGGTTCTGGCTCGCGGGCTCTAGAGCACAGGCTCAGTCATTGTGGCTCACAGGCTTAGTTGCTCTGCGGCATGTGGGATCTTCCCGGACCAGGGCTCGAACCCATGTCCCCTGCATTGGCAGGCAGATTCTTAACCACTGCACCACCAGGGAAGTCCTCCCATATAGGTTTTTAATGGTTAGAGAGTTAGAAAGGAGACTCAAGTGTCCTAGAAGATGACTCAGCAGGGAGGTGGTTC
>NW_006776111.1:475771-477426 GCF_000442215.2 Lipotes vexillifer
TAATGCTGTTTTACTCTTTTGCCCAATTAATACAACTTTAATAATTGGAAAATAGTTTAAAATATGGGACCCTCTTTGTCTTACATTTCAAAACTATTTACTGTTTGTCACCAATAGATTGCCTACAGGCCTTATTCTCTAAAGTAGAATATAGAAATAACAAAGTTACCGTCTTCCAGATAATGCGTGCTTTTGTTCCACTTAAAAGCACACCTTAAAAATGTGCGAATTAGAGCAGGGAGAAGTCTTTGATAGCACAGGATAAGTGCCCCAGAAGCAGGCAGCTGTCACCCAGTCTTACAGCCTGTTGAGCCACATTGATGCTGGGAGAGGTGAGGTGACAGCAGCCCTGACATCACCTCCAAAGCAAGTTAGGAGTTGCCAGGATTCCAAGCCAGGGCTAGAAGAGCAGGCTCCATCTGGGTCTGTGCATGTGCTGCAGCTCAGAGATTGAGTTGTCTCCTTCAGGGCATCTAATGGGATTTCTGTCACTGGAATATCTACCTCTGAAGACGCAGCCTACCGTGAGACTTCCAGGTCTCAAGATAAATGTTGGTGGTTTTCAGCTTACAAAAATTAAGCATAAGATTGGCGTTGGGTGGTTTTGTGTGCGTGTGGCATTATTAGATGAGAGAGGTAGAGACCAAGGGAGTCAGTGTGGCAGCTCTGCCCACCTCGGGGCTCAGCGTCAGGCTCGGAAGGAGCACGTGTTGATCATGTATCCGTACCGTGCTAGCTGTGGTGCCGCATCACTTCTGTGTTTTCACTCTGGACTTCTGTGCCTAGCCCCCTTTCTTTCAACAGAGCACTCACCCCCACTTCTTTAGAACCCGCTGCTTTATTTCATTTCTTTGTTCAGCACCAGGAGTGGGCAGCGGGCCAAGGAGTGAAGCTTAGCCACACCGCACCCACCAGAGCCCCATGCGTGGAGGGTGGGCTGGCGGGGCCTAGCTGCGTTCCACGTCTCCACTGGCTGCTGGTGTCCCGAGCTAAATGAGAGCCAGTGATGGTTTCTTTTGTAGACTGAAGTATGCTGAAATGGTGGATGTTTGTTTTTTGGTTGATGCTTTAAAATGACATTTGAGTTCTGTTTGCCCCAAACTTAGATTGATCGTTTTCATTTTTCTGTTGCGCTTGCTTTGCCATCACCTAGATTTCTTGGCTCTTATACTAGCTCTGACTACTTGGAAAGGAGCTTCATGTGGTAAGACGGGGCACTGGTGTGAGGCTGTGACGTGAGTGTCCCTCGCTGTGGCACTGGCATTACATGCACTTGCAGGTGTTAACGTCATCTTCAGTGCTTAGTCCAAACACCCAAAATGAGATAATGGCGCAGCTTTAAAGCTGATCGTGACTAGACTCTGCGACAGTAGTCTTCTGTGAAAGTACATTCCAAGTGTCTGTGTGACTGCGTGTGCACGTAAAGCCGGTGTACAGCTTTGGCTCTGCAGAGCTCAGAGGGCAGTGCTGCAATTATGGGTCCTGTTTTAAAGATTTCTTTTGTGTGAATTTTACGTGTTCTATATTAACAATTGGCAATCTGAAAAAATAAGCATACATTCACAATTTGATTTAAATGAGCCTTAAAAATCAAGCAGGGGCTTCCCTGGTGGCGCAGTGGTTGAGAGTCCGCCTGCCGATGCAGGGGACACGGG
>NW_006776111.1:478402-488972 GCF_000442215.2 Lipotes vexillifer
AAAAAAAATCAAGCAGTATTTACTACTCTAGCAATTGCTAAACAAAAAATGGATCTGGTAAATCCAGGATAAATTTTGAAGTAAAAAAAATGTCCAGTGTTACTGGAACACAGCAGTACCCTTTGATGTACAAGCTGTTTTTGGCTGCTTTGGGGCAGAGTTTGAATAACTGTGACAGAGGCCGTATGGCCAAGAAGCTGATAGCATTTCTTGTCAGCCCTTGACTAAGGGCTTGCCAGCCCCTGGCCCGTGACGTCACCTTCTGTGGTGCCTAGCCTGCACCAGAAGCTGGTGCTTCATGCCTTCTTAGGCACTACACCAGAAGGGAATCTAATGAGGATTTGGGCCAATAAATATTTTTCAGAATATTTGGAAGACTTCATTAAACCTACCAGCCATTACTATTTTTTGTAGACCACAGTGTTGAATAGTACAAGTATACCCCGAATTTCATCTGCCTTTTGGTTGCCATCTTTTGGGTGTTTTACTAATATTCTTAAAATACCTGTGCTGTCTTTACATCTCTTGTGCTGATGACTGGTTGAACTCGTTTGTGTATTTTGGTAGAGTACCCATACTCATAAGAGTAAATTGTGAAATTCTCAAAAAAAAACCCTCAGGGATACTTAGAAGAATGGGAACTTGCTCTGTAAATGTGGGTCCGTCTGCAGGTGTTGGCATTTCCTCATTTTTCCACAGGGGGAAGTCTGCTGAGGCTGAAGCTGTGGACAGGCCGTTTGGGGAGAAGCGCTATGACCCACTGCAGGCCACACAGCCTCCTCCACCGCCGCCCGCCCAGTACAGCCAGGCCGCCCAGCCCGGCCCCAGCACCACCCTCAGCCTCCATTCACACACCAAGGGGACACTCGGCGAAGGTAGGCGGCTCAGGAGTTGGCAGGACCACTGTAATAGACTCACACTTACAAGATGAAAAGTACGTGCTCGAAACCTCTGGGCTGAGAACAGCGGAAAAATAAGGGGCTTTGTTAAAAGTATCTCTTCTTTTTTATGATAATGACAGTTATATCAGACAAACCTTTTAGCTAAATAGATTTTAACCTGCCTCCTTAACATAGCTTAATTTCTGAAAGTAGTTTTTGTTTACCAGTATGCCCAAAACTAAATGTTTGAACGTGGTTTGTAAAAATTATGGTGATGTCCGTCTTTGCACGTGGATATAGGGCGGCCGTAGAGTTTCACATAATACGAGTCCCTGAGCACCTCGTCTTTGCATTTGTGTTCTGTGGCGGAGGCTCATCGAGATAGATCCCATCAGCTCCAGAGCGCTCACCTCAGGGTGGCGTCCCTGCGTGTGCACCCACGTCTTCTCCTTCACATCTCTGAGCAGTTACTGTCTCTCTTCCCGGGCCACTGGCCCAGCTCCTCTCCCCTTCCCCATAATCCTTCCCTTTGCCTTCCAGTAAGTGCCACTGCCTCATGCCACCTTCCCAGCTCCACAGCCATTAGACGTCCTGGAAGGGACTGTTGCCTCCACCCTCCCAACATCTCTCTTCTCATTTGGTGCTTTCAAAGGATACACCACAGTTCACCCATCTCCTGGTGATGTTTTGCTCCTAGAAACAGTGCTCCTCTGTATTTATGTAGGAGTCCAATCCCAGGGGTATAATTTGATATTACTTTGTTAGGATTTTCTGTACACACTATCATGTCTGCTGATAAAGTTTAAATTTTTACTCTGCAAACCTTATGCCATTTTTGCACTGGCTGAGACATCATAGTAAAATGTCGAGTTGAAGTGATGGTGGCAGACATCTTTTGCTAGTTCCCCATTGTGGGGAGAAAGGATTGAATGTTTCACCGTTACAATGTTAGCTGTAGGGGGTTTTGTAGGTGCCTTTTATTATGTTCTAGTCCTAGTTTGCTGAAAGCATTTTGTCAACTGTTTTTTTCTTGTATGTATATCGTCCCTCAGTATCCGCAGGGGACTGATTCCAGGACCGCACCACCACCACTCCTTCACCCCCATCCCACCATATGCACACTGAAATCTGCGGATACACACGTCCCCTGTGTAACTGGTGTAGTACAGTCGACCCCATGTGTCCATGGGCTCTGCATCCGCAGATACAGAGGGCCAAACGCACTAAGATGATCCTAAGATTTGTCTCCATTCTGTTTCTGTAATAAGTTATCTTACTATGTTCACAAGGAGCTTTGGTTTATCATTTCCTTATAATGTCCTTATCTGGTTTTGGTATCAAAGTTGTGCTAGTTTCATGAAAGAGAGCTGGGACGTGTTCCCTCTTTCTCTCATTTCTGGAAGAGTTTGTATAGCACTGATATGATTTTTTCCTTAATTATTTCATAGAATTCAGTTGGTGCTATTTTGCACTGCCACCCGCGGTACAGAGGGTCCCTGACTCATGACGGTTTGACTTTACATGGTGCAGAAGCGATGCACATGCACTAGAAACTACTTCGAATTTCGATCTTTTCTCAGGTTAGCAATAAGCAATACAATCTCTCGTGAAGCTGGGCAGCGGCTGTGAGAAGAGCCCCCAATCAGATACTGCATCACGGGGGTGAATAACTGACACACTTTGAACTGTCCTGGACCCAGAGAGCCAGTCTGTTTTTTACTTAACAGGACCGTATTCAATAGATCACATGAGATATTTAACACTTTATTATAATATTTTGTGTTAGATGATCTTGCCCAACTGTAGGCTAGTGAGAGTATTCTGAGCATGTTCAGGGAGACTGGGCTGAGCTACGATGTTCTGGTAGGTCCCGTGTATTAAGCACATTTTTGACTTTGAACCTCCCCTGGGAAGTCGAGGAACATCTGTACATGGAAATTTCTGTTATTCCACATCTTTGCCAATGCTTGGCACTACCAAACTTGTAATTACGTTTTGCCAGTTTAATGGATGTGAACTGATGTTTTTTGTTTTTGTTTTGCAGTTTCCTAATTAATAGTGATGTTGAGTATCTTATTGTATGCTTTACTGGTTAGTCTAGTCTTCACTTGTGTTTTTGCTTGTTCGGGTCTTTGCCTATTTTCCTATTGGTTGATTCTTTCTTATGGATGTATAGGTATTCTTCATAGGTTTTGGATCCTAATTTTTTTTTAAATCAGTTATACATGTTGTACATAGCTTCTGCCAATCTGACTTTTCTTTTTTAACTTTAATTATGGTGAGTTTTGTAGTACTGACTTTTTTTTTTTAACATGGCCAGTTTTGTCATTCTGTTTCTAATTTATTGTGGACACTGGAGCGGGGTCACTCCGATGCCAGTCTCTGGAGGCCAGGACTCCCAGCCACATGACCCTGACTCCAGGCAGCGGTACATGAACACTGTCCCAGGTGTCCCTGCTACCTCCTGGCCCCTCAGCATCACACACAGCCACCAGGGGTCAAGAGTGTCCTCAGACTGCTGACCCAGACCCAGTCATTGACTCTGACACCAGGACAGGTTAAGATGAGAGGGACATCAGATGACTGTTAGAACTTGTGTCAGGAAGGGCGTTTTGGTTTTTGTTTTCTGTATGGATGAAAAGTTGTTTCAAGGTTTATTCCTAAAAACTTAGTTTAACATGGTCACCACGGTCTCCCACAGAATATCACTTGTTGATACTTTCATGAATGAATTACTCATCTGGATAGATTTTATTCCTGACCCATTATAACATCTTTTCCATCTCACAAACCATTACAGTCAGTTAGAGATGGGTTTGTAATTCTTTTTTTGTTCAAGCCACCGAATGTACTTTATTGTTTTTCTTATTAGTTGACTTATAATATTAGTTTTGATGTACAGCATAGTAATTCAGTATCTGTTTTCAGGAAGTTTTTGAAATACTTGTATGTGTGTGTTTTTCAGGTAATTCCATGTCATTGGATTTTCACAGCTCTTTAGTGTCCAAACCAGACCCACCTCCATCTCAGAATAAGCCAGCAGCTTACAGACCAGCCAACCGAGAAGACGCTGCACAGTCTGCTTTCTATCCCCAGAAAACTTTCCCAGATAAAGCCCCAGCTAACGGGGCCGAACAGACTCAGAAAACGATCACTCCAGCATACAATCGATTCACACCAAAACCATATACAAGTTCTGCGCGGCCATTTGAACGCAAGTTTGAAAGTCCTAAATTCAGTCACAATCTCCTGACGAGTGAAACTGCACATAAACCTGACTTGTCTTCCAAAGCCCCCACTTCTCCAAAAACTCTGGTGAAAGCACACAGTTCCACGCAGCCTCTGGAGTTTGACAGTGGAGTTGAGACGTTCTCGGTCCACGCAGATAATAAGCCTAAATATCAAGTAAACAGTATCAGCACAGGGCCTAAAGCTGTGCCCGTGAGGTAAGATTTTTTTTCTTGGCCTGGTGACGTCTCTCACGTGAGTTGGGTGTAGTTTTGGGAACCTGACTGATGATTTCAACTCAAACTTTAAGCTGAATGGTGTTGTCCAAAATGTTGGAATGACTAAAGGTTCTGTAAGAGGCACTAAAGCTGGTGCTTCTTATCTCCATTGTGTAAGAACCCAGGCTGAGAGGCACTGTATTTCACTCAGGGTCACACAGCCATGCTCAGGGAGCCTAGACCCAGCCACTGGTCTGACTTCTGACCTCAAAGCCAGACTCCTAACCAGCCCTGGCTTCCCATGACCTCTGACCTCCAGCTGGGGTGGCACGTTTGGAGAATATCTCAAAAATAATAGAGTATCTGTATTCCTCATCCACTGTTTATTCAGCAGTGAGTTTGAAAAGAAGATGTAATAACCTCAAAATGGTTGTTTAAAAAAGAGCTTTCTTAATAGTTTTGGTCAGATGGCTGAGCAAATGAGATGAACCCAGCCTGCCTGGAGCCACGCTCCCTACACCCCTTCCCTCATCTGCACAGTGACCGACCAGACCCGTGCTGGCCATGCAGAAACCTCCCTAAGCCACTGACGCAGAAAGTACTCACGGGCCACCTGCAGGCTGCCTCCCGAGCGGAAGCACAGCCAGGGGATGTGGAGGAGCGGCCCCCTCACAGGGGCCCCGCGGTACCATTGACCCGGGGAGCCCATGCCCACCGCTCTGGCCACGGAGGAGTGAAGCCGCTCCTGCACTCACTTTCATTTTGTTGGCCCATCTTTCTGCTCACGTTTAGTCCTGGCTCAAAACTTTGCTTCAAGAAGTCCTGGGAACCTGCACTTTTGAAGGAGAATTGGTACCACATTCCCTCTGCCTCGGGCGTCTTTGTGTGAACCGCGTGAATGGACCATCTCCTCTCCATGAGCGATTGCCCACACCCGAGTCTTTACCTCACGGAATTGGGTGTCTGTGCTCAGGCAGTGGGGAGGGAAGGTCATAGTATGCACACCAGAAATCCTCTAAGATGCCATCAGTTGTGAGATGCACCACTGTCTTACGTATCACTAAGAAGGAAAAAACATGCTACCAATTAAAACCATGATGTGCCATCAGTTTTAGAACACCAGTTTCATGGATGTAAAATATTGGGTGAGCAATGTATCAGGCCTTGCATGTTCTGATTGCAGAAAATCAGTAATGAAGGTAACTTGACCAGTTACCTTTAAAAATGACATTGACTTCTCGAGGAAGAATATGCTTAGTTATCCCTGTGAGTAAAGTCTGTCAGTCACTGAAAACTTATTAAAGTAAGTAACTGCTTGATTATATGCAGAGAGAAAAATAGAATGAAACCACCGACTAGACTAGCAGTGAAAGCTCCTGTATGTCACTAGGAATGTACTCATTAGCCATTTCTGAACTCTCAGTCCCTCAGCTGTAGAAGAGGATGAAGATGAGGATGGTCACACTGTGGTGGCCACCGCCCGCGGCGTATTTAACAGCAATGGTGGGGTGCTGAGCTCCATAGAGACCGGCGTTAGTATCATTATCCCACAGGGAGCCATTCCTGAGGGAGTCGAGCAGGAAATCTATTTCAAGGTCTGCCGAGACAACAGCATCCTCCCGCCTTTGGATAAGGAGAAAGGTGAGTGTGTGATGTCCTGCTTAGTTTCAATAACTCGAGCTGCCCTGTGTGCTTTTCAAAGCTTACTGTGCTCAGTAGACAGGATACCCTAGACCTCTGTTCTCCCCCCACCCTGGCTGCCCTCAAGTTCCTTCTACTAGGGAGGGCCTCTCCAATGAGCACTGTGGAGAGGGAAGCCTCTGCTACCTTCACTGTGACGGTGACAATAGGGGATGGGGTCATTGGGCACTCCTGTACCTGCCAGCCAGTCTCAGCCGACCTCACCGGATTTTTGTCTTTGAGTCGCTCCTGCCTTGCAGCTCTAGAGACGGATTAGGTAACACCCACTCCAGAGGCCTTGCTCTGTGCTGCCACCTGCTGGTGCAGTGTAAGGCTCTTGGGTCAGGTCTTCCTCCCTGCACAGACCTAGCACAAGTAAACACGCCGCAGAGGAAGCATCCCCCTCGGCTGTCGCGGCGTGTGTTTCTGAACTGCTTCGGGAATCTAGGAATGCTCTTATTTTTCACAGTCTTCCAGATCTGTCAGGATGAAATGATAATGAACCATGTTGCCGCTTCTTTAGAATATTTTAGCAGTGCTTTGCTTCCTTAAATACATTATTTTAGCTCATTTTCGTACATTTTGCCAGAATACTAACATGTTCACACCCTCCTGCGTGAATCTCTTAAACCAAGTCTGTAGCAAATACAACATTAAAAACACAAGATATAAGTAACATTTGTAAAATGTTTGAGTATGTCTTACACCATAAGAATGCTGGGATTGAATGAAGTAGCCACCAGCTACGTTGTGGCTGTTTAGCCCTTGAATTGTGGCTATTTTAATTGAAACGGGCTAGAAGTGTAAAATACACACCAAAGATTCAGTATATTGCTCACATGTTGAAATAATGTTCTGGATATACTGGGTTATATAAAATATTAAAATTGACTTCAATTGTTCCTTTTTAATGTGGCTACTGGAAAATACTAAGTTACATCTGTGGCTCCTGTTAAATTTTTGTTGGTCAGTGCTACTACAGAGAACTAACCCTCTTTGGCTTTAAAGCATATGGTTAGAAGGAGGGTGAGGAGAACTGTGGGTGTAGAAGGAAGCCAGCTGTCTAACCTCTCTCCCCCCGCCCCAGGTGAGACCCTGCTGAGCCCCTTAGTGATGTGCGGGCCCCATGGCCTCAAGTTCCTGAAGCCCGTGGAGCTGCGCTTACCACACTGTGCGTCCATGACTCCTGACGGTTGGTCTTTTGCTCTAAAATCATCCGACTCCTCGTCGGGTATGCTGTCTTCACTCTGTCCTTTGGGGGCTTTGGGTACTGTCGTTGATTGACCCCTGGGCTGACGGAGCTACCCGTGCTGTCTGTGCACAGATCCTCCCTCTGTTCCTGTGGCCTTGTAGGCGTCACCAGTGTTTTGGAGTTTATTTGTGGTGCATATATTGAAAACTGAAAGGTAGAGAAGCTTCTGCCTTGTAAACATTGATGATTTGGCCAAAGGTTGACTGTTTCTTGGTGTTCAACAAAATTATTCTGTCAAAATTTTTAAGATGAGGTGGGAGAATTGATATTGTCCTACATATATATGCATTTCCGTCTTTATACTAAAATGATTCCTTTATGTAATAATTTCTATTTTTGGTTACTATTTCTCAGTCTACAAAGTATATATATATATATATATATATATATATATATATATACACATATACTTTGTAGGTGCGTGTGTGTGTATGTATACGCACACACACTAGAGAAACTTGAAAGATAAAAGACCTTACACTGTGATCATACTTGGCCATGGTTTTTCCATGTAAAACTCAAAATAACTTCTGTAATACACTTTTAAAATGGCTTTTTGCTGTCGAGATCATAATTCCAAAGCTTCTCATTGCATTTTCACATTTCTCACTTCCTTGGGTGACTAAGTCAGTTAGACTAAAGTAAGAACTTTCTATATATATGGCCTAGAACACTTTAATTGAACCTGATGTAGAAAAAAAGAATTTAAAGTTCTGAATTTTTGATAAATCATTATACAGTTTTAGTTTGGTACAGTATGAAATAGAGTTTTACGGTGTAAAGAACATATTTTAATATTATCCAACATAAAATATTACATATATTCATTCACAAGTACCCCATTTTCTGGGAAAAGTTCTTCAGGAACTCCACTGAGAAACATGTTATTAGCCTGGTTTGAACTAATGAATTAACATTGATAAAACTGCATTTAAAACGTACATTCCAAAAGTCAGGTTTTAGTGTGGGCTGTGATCGTCCTCTAACCCAAAATAGGTTGAGGGTCCTTAAAGTAACAATCTGTCGTTACTTGTTTTATAAGCGATTTTTTTCCCAGATACGAAAAAAATCAGTATGCTTTGTATAATTTGTTTTGTGCCACAGAACATGTTATTTTGTTAGATTGAAACAACTTACTTTTTCCTGTGTTAAATTTGAGTATGTACACCTAGAAGAGAAATGTAATTTTTGCTACTATAAATTTCTGTTTTAAAAACTCAAGGGTAGATTTTGATAGCTACTGACTTAATTCCAAGAAGCATTTATTAGTATATTGGAAAGAATTTTGAACCTAAAGTTTTTCCCAAGAGTTGTCATAACTATCTCATTGCCTAAACAATTTATCTGCAGTATTGCACAAGCCCACATGTATCTGTGAAGTTAAACCCCTCTGTTGTAAATTGCTGAGCCCACCATGACTCAGATGTCGCTTAGGTAACGGACAGCTTACAGTCTGCAGGGTTTCTCAGCCTTGGCCCTGTGGGGTGTTTAGCAGCCTCCCTGGCCTCCACCCGCTAGATGCCAGTTGTGACAAGCAAAAGCCTCCAGACACTGTCCCCTGAGGGGCAGAACTGTTGCTTTACAGGCAGCAGCTTTGACTGTCACTTACCATGGACATAAGAGATGTATGGCTGTCCCAGCCTTCTTTATGTTGAGTCCACTGCCAGGGCTCCTTAGCTATAGCTGCAAATCTCAAATCGCCTGGTTAAAAGCTGGTTAAAAACTCCAAAGCCCAGGCCCTGCTTCAGTCTTACTCAGTTCAGTGACTTTTGGAAGCATCATGAATGGTTTTGTTGTACAGCAGGATCAGGGCTAAGAATCTCTGGCCCAGTCTCAATGAATTTTTTTTTTTTTTTTTTTTGTAAAGGGGAGGAGGCTCCTTAAGAACCGAATTCTGCAGAATGTTCAGGTTTTCATTTGGTCTGTCAAGTGTGAGAAATGTGTTCTCATACTCAGCTCAAATGGGGTAATCATGTAATTATTGTCTAAACTTCTGAAAGTGAAAGAAGGGTACTCTTTTTTTTTTTTTGCGGTACGCGGGCCTCTCACTGTTGTGGCCTCTCCCATTGCGGAGCGCAGGCTCAGCGGCCATGGCTTACCGGCCCAGCTGCTCCGCGGCATGTGGGATCTTCCTGGACCGGGGCACGAACCAGCGTCCCCTGTATCGGCAGGCAGACTCTCAACCACTGCGCCACCAGGGAAGCCCAAGAAGGGTACTCTTAATAAGGGTTTGGACTCAGGGGCAAACTGGAACTGTCCCAGGCACATGATCACCCTAACTTTTATTCATTTTTTAAAAGGCTCAAACTTGAAAACAAAAGAAATAAACGAGAAATCTGCAACAGCTTTTGGATCATTAGATTCCAGTGGGTCTCCAATGAAGTATATACATATAGCGCTAAGAGTTTTGGTACAAGTGCAGTATGCTGAAGAAATAGAGGAAAATTGTATCTAAATATATATGTTTGTATTTGTCCCATGATTGCAAAGCATTACAGATAGCAGTTTAACCAACCAGAAATGACGTGAACTTTTTTTTCTCTTGTAGGCGATCCTAAAACCTGGCAAAACAAGTGTCTTCCTGGAGATCCAAATTATCTTGTTGGAGCAAACTGTGTTTCTGTCCTGATTGACCACTTTTAATTCTTAAAATGTAGGAACTTGATTAAATAATGTGAAACTGGGTTAAACTTACTAAATCTAAATGGAACCACTCCATCAAGTATTATGCTTTTCCTATAATTGACACTGCAGTGTGTTAGTATCACACGCTTTGTTTGAACTGGAGAGGCTGAGTGAACATCCCCTGAACCGTGCTCGGGAAACATGCTGCCTGCTGCATGTTGGGGGTCGGTGTTGGCTACAGCCTCCAAGATGTGATGCTTTGTAATGAGTTTTGTACTTTTATATGGTCACTGCTTAACTTCACATATTGATTTCCGTTAAAATACCAGCCAGTAAATGGGGTGCATTTGAGTTTTGTTCTTTCCAGAGTACACTGTTTCAGACTTTATTATGGCCCTGGCCTGGCATACACATTTTTATTATGCATGAGGTAATCACACGTTTTTAAAAAGCACCTCAAATGTATAACCAGTGTAGTGGATTTAACAGAAATGTACAGCAAGGGGAATTTATAGCTTTTTTTTTTTTTTTGGCGGGGCGGGGCAAGTGAAGACAATTACTTACTGTATATGAAAACTCATTTTTCTTAGGGAAGGACACCAAAGCATGTGAGACTGGTTCTGTGGCCTCTTTGGATCTATAAGTTAACCATATCACCATAGACATACTAACCAGCAGGGATGCCT
>NW_006776111.1:488997-513619 GCF_000442215.2 Lipotes vexillifer
TTAGATCATTTGTATTACTAAGTTTTTATGGCTTTTGTGCACATCTAGATACTGTATCATGAAAAGACTGAGTGAATTGTGGATTTGGTGGTTTCAGAAATGTGTAATCACCCAGAAGAAAATAATGGTGTGATTTGGGGTGGGTTTTTTGTTTTGTTTTGTTTGTCTGGCAAGGGGCAGTGGTTGCTTTCTCTCTCTCTCTCTCTCTTTTTTTTTTAGGCTATGCATTTAAAAACTTTTGATGTTTTAAGGATGCTTGTACATAAGGCGTGCATACCACTTTGTTCTTGGTTTGTAAATTAACTTTTATAAACTTTACCTTTTTTATACATAAACAAAACCAAGTTTCTTAAGGCTACCTTTGTATTCTCTCCTGTACCTCTTGAGCCTTGAACTTTGACCTCTGCAGCAATAAAGCAGCATTTCTATGACACACACAAGGTCAGTTTTTTAAGAAAAAGAATGCACAGAGTTGTTACATTTTTAAATGCTGCATTCAAAAGATAGTTACTCAGAATTCTCTAGTTTGAATAAATTCTTGCAAAGTATCCCTATTGTAATTTGTGATATGATGCTGTGCCCTAAAGTGTATTTTTTTACTAATAGACAATTTATTATGGCACATCAGCACAATTTCTGTTTAGATAATACACCACTACATTCTGTTAATCAATAGGTGTGACTGAATTTCTTTTGCAGTTATTAAAAAAAATCTCAAATTTCTAAATCTGCAGAATAAAACTTTTTAAAATAAAGTGCTGGTTTGGTCTGTTTGCCCACTATTTCTAGTATTGTTTAACTTCATAATCCTAGTTTAAAATCCTGCACACTGATCATCATCACCCAGTTGCCTGCTGCCGCGTTGGTCCTGGTGGGGGTGGGGGATTTGGAGTGAGCCCCTGTTGCCAGTGCATTCTGGCAGAAGACAGAGCAGGAGAAGGGGGGGCAGGCGGAGTCTTCCCACTGTGCCTGTAAGTGTGTGTATGTGTTTATTCGTGTTCCTTAGGGCCAACTTGTATATGGTTTTGTCTCCTCCCTTATAGTTTTTAGAAAAACATAACATGGGCCGATTATGGGGATTTAATCTGCAGTTCGTGCAGATGCCACCAGAAAATTACCAGAGCTAATCAACGAATTTAGTAAAGTCACAAGATACAAAATTAATAAACAGAAATCTCTTGCATTCCTATACACTAACAATGAAAGATCAGAAAGAGAAATTAAGGAAACACTCCCATTTACCATTGCAACAGAAAGAATAAAATACCTAGAAATAAACATACCTAAGGAGGCAAAAGACCTGTATGCAGCAAAGTATAAGATACAGATGAAATAAATCAAAGACGCCACAAACAGATGCAGAGATATACCATGTTCTTGGATTGGAAGAATCAATGTTGTGAAAATGACTGTACTACCCAAAGCAATCTACAGATTCAGTGTACTCCCTATCAAATTACCAATGGCATTTTTCACAGAATTAGAACAGAATTTTACAATTTGTATGGAAATACCTTGAGTAGCCAAAGCAATCTTGGTGGGGCGGGGGCGGGGGTAATGGAGCTGGAGGTATCAAGGTCCCTGACTTCACACTATACTACTACAAAGCTACAGTAATCAAGACACTACGGTACTCGTACAAAAACAAATACAGATCAATGGAACAGGATAGAAAGCCCAGAGAGAAACCCATACACCTGTGGTCACCGAATCTATAACGGAAGGCAAGGATATACAATGAAGCAAAGACAGCCTCTTCAATAAGTGGTGCTAGAAAAACTGGACAGCTACATGTAAAGAATGAAATTAGAACACTCCCTAACCCCATACACAAAAATAAACTCCAGATGGATTAAAGACCTAAATCTAAGGCCAGACACCATAAAACTCTTAGAGGAAAACATAGGCAAAACACTCTGACATAAATCGCACTAAGATCTTTTTTGACCCACCTCCTAAAGTAATGAGAAAAACAAAAATAAACAAATGAGACCTAATTAAACTGAAAAGCTTTTAGCACAGCAAAGGAAACCGTAAACAAGATGAAAAGACAGTCTTAGGAATGGGAGAAAATATTTGCAAATGAATCAACGGACAAAGGATTAATCTCCAAAATATACAAACAGCTCATGCAGCTCAATATCAAAAAAAAAACCCAATAAAAAAATGGGCAGAAAACCTAAATTGACATTTCTCCGAAGAAGACATATAGAAGGCCAACAAACACATGAAAAGCTGCTCAACATCCCTAATTATTAGAAAAATGCAAATCAGTACTCTAATGAGGTATCACCTCACGCTGTTCAGAATGGCCATCATCAAAAAGTCTACAAACAAATGGTGTAGAGGGTGTGGAGAAAAGGAAACCCTCCTACACTGTTGGTGTGAATGTAAACTGGTACAGCCACTATGAAGAATAGTATGGAAGTTCCTTAAAAAACTAAAAATACAGCTACCATATGATCTAGTAATCACACTTGGGCATACATAAGGAGAAAACCATTAATTCCAAAAGATGCATGCACCTTAATGTCCATTGAGCACTATTTAAAATAGCAAACACATGGAAGAAACCTAAGTATCCATCGACACATGAATGGATAAAGAAGTGGTGCATATACACAATGGAATACTATTCAGCCATAACAGAATGAAATAATGCCATTTGCAGCAACATGAACGGACCTAGAGATAAGTATACTAATTGAAGTGAGTTAGAAAATGACAAATATCATATGATACCACTTATATTTGGAATCTAAAAAATGATACAAATGAACTTATTTACAAACAAGAAACAGTCAAAGACCTCAAAAACAAACAGGCATCTGTGTTAGCCATCTGTGGTAATCCACTTACTCTTTTATTAATTTCTAGTTTTTTATCTTCAATAAATACACCTGAATTAAAAACAAAAACCAAACTTAACGGTTTCCAAAGGGGAAAGGGTAGGGGAGGGATGAATTAGGAGGTTGGATTAACATATACTCACTGCTGTATATAAAATAATCAACAAGGATCTACTGTATAGTGCAGGGAACTCTACTCAATATTGTGTAGTAACCTATATGGGAAAAGAATCTGAAAATGAATAGATATTTGTATATTTATAACTGAATCACATGACTGGGCACCTGCCAGGCACTGGTGGGGGACAACGAACACCTAAGGGGATGGGATGAGCCCCTGAGCGACCAGGTAGGACATGGGAGGGGGGCGGACAGGGGAGGAGAAGTGGAGGCAGGATGGGACCAGTGCCCTGGAGGGGCGGCTGGGGGACAGGAGGGGTTCCCATGCCCAGAGGGGCCCACCCATGGTGAGGGGAGCAACGGTGATGGGGAGATATCCTAGGGACATGGGAGG
Organism: Lipotes vexillifer; assembly: GCF_000442215.2. Lineage (NCBI taxonomy): Eukaryota > Metazoa > Chordata > Mammalia > Artiodactyla > Lipotidae > Lipotes > Lipotes vexillifer. The sequence continues at coordinate 492,361 of NW_006776111.1, forward strand.
ATCGGAAGGGAATGCGGCTGGCATTTCCCCTGCCCACTTGGGCCCTGGGACCCTGCTGAGGTCCCTGGCCTGATCCTCTGTGCTCAGAGGGCCCCTCCGGCTGTGCTGAGCCTAAGCCCTGTCCGCATACCCCCACCCAGGGCCTTACTTCTACACTCAAACGACCCCTCCAGCCAGGCTGCCATTGTCAGTGGCACAAGTCCTTAGTGTAGGTCCCCGCGCCCGCCTAAGCCCCACCCCCACAGTTAAGGCCTTTTCCAGGTTTTGTTTTTGTTTTTGTTTTTTTGCTCTTGTGCTTCTGTTTTAACTTGTTGTTACTGTTTCACTTATATTTTTCTAATATATTTTTTATTTTCCTAATTTAATTTAATTCTTTATTTTTTGTTATTGTACTCTTTTTTGTTCCTTCTTTTTTCTTTTGCCACGCCATACAGCTTACAGGATCTTGGTTCCCATACAGCGGGTTGGGCTTGAGCTCCTGTGGTGGGAGCACCAAGTCCAAACCACAGGACTAACAGAGAACCTCAGACCCCAGGGAATATTAATCAGACTGAGGTCTCCCAAAGGTCCTCATCTCAGCAACAAGACGTGGCTTTTGTCCAGCTGCCTGCAAACTCCAGCGCTGGACGCCTCAGGCTAAACAACGAGTAAAACAGGAACACAGCCCCACCCACCAAAAAAAATGAAACGACAAGAAAATATGTTACAGACGAAGGAGCAAGGTAAAAACCTACAAGACCAAATAAATGAAGAGGAAATAGGCAACCTACGTGAAAAGGAATTCAGAGTAATGATAGTAAAGATGATCCAAAATCTCGGAAATAGAGTGGAGGCACGGATTCAGAAAATACATGAAATGTTTAACAAAGACCTAGAAGAACTAAAGAACAAACAGTGATGAACAACACAAAAAATGAAATGAAAAATACACTAGAAGGAATCGATAGCAGAATAACTGAGGCAGAAGAATGAACAAGTGAGCTGGAAGACAGAATGGTGGAAATAACTGCCAGAGAGCAGAATAAAGAAAAAAGAATGAAAAGACTTGAGGACAGTCTCAGAGACCTCTGGGACAACATTAAACGCACCAACATTCTAATTATAGGGGTTCCAGAAGAAGAAGAGAAAAAGAAAGGGACTGAGAAAATATTTGAAGAGATTATAGTTGAAAACTTCCCTAATATGGGAAAGGAAATAGTTAATCAAGTCCAGGAAGCACAGAGAGTCCCATACAGGATAAATTCAAGGAGAAATACGCCAAGACACATATTAATCAAACTGTCAAAAACTAAATACAAAGAAAGCATATTAAAAGCAGCAAGGGAAAAACAACAAATAACACACAAGGGAATCCCCATAAGGTTAACAGCTGATCTCTCAGCAGAAACTCTACAAGCCAGAAGGGAGTGGCAGGACATACTGAAAGTGATGAAGGAGAAAAACCTGCAACCAAGATTACTCTACCCAGCAAGGATCTCATTCAGATTTGATGGAGAAATTAAAACCTTTACAGACAAGCAAAAGCTGAGAGAGTTCAGCACCACCAAACCAGCTTTACAACAAATGCTAAAGGAACTTCTCTAGACAAAAACACAAGAGAAGGAAAAGTCCTATAATAACGAACCCAAAACAATTTAGAAAATGGGAATAGGAACATACATATCGATAATTACCTTAAATGTAAATGGACTAAATGCTCCCACCAAAAGACACAGATTGGCTGAATGGATACAAAAACAAGACCCATATATATGCTGTCTACAAGAGACCCACTTCAAGGGAATCCCCATAAGGTTATCAGCTGATTTTTCAGCAGAAACTCTGCAGGCCAGAAGGGAGTGGAAGGATATATTTAAAGGGATGAAAGAGGGAAAACCTACAACCAAGATCACTCTACCCAGCAAGGAGCTCATTCATATTTGATGGAGAAATCAAAAGCTTTACAGACAAGCAAACGCTAAGAGCATTCAGCACCATCAAAACAAGCTTTACAACAAATGCTAAAGCAACTTCTCTAGGTGGGAAACAAGAGAAGAAAAAGGACCCACAAAAACAAACCTAAATCAATTAAGAAAATGGTAATAGGAACATAAATTAAATAATCACCTTGAATGTAAATGGATTAAATACCCCACCAAAAGACACAGACTGGCTGAATGGATACAAAAACAAGACCTGTAGATATACTGTCTACAAGAGACCCACTGCAGACCTAGGGACACATACAGACTGAAAGTGAGGGGAAAGAAAAAGATATTCCATGCAAATGGGAATCACAAGAAAGCTGGAGTAGCAATACTCATATCAGACTTTAAAGTAAAGACTGTTACAAGAGATAAGGAAGGACACTACATAATGATCAAGGGATCAATCCAAGAAGAAAATGTAACAATTGTAAATATTTATGCACCCAACATAGGAGCACCTCAATCCATAAGGCAAATGCTAACAGCCATAAAAGGGGAAATTGACAGTAACACAATAATAGTGGGGGACTTTAACACCCCAGTTTCACCAATGGACAGATCATCCAGACAGAAAATAAACACCAGCTTTAAATGGCACAGTAGACAAGATACTTTTAACTGATATTTATACGACATTCTACCTGAAAGTGACAGAATACACTTTCTTCTCAAGGGCACACAGAACATTCTCCACGATAGATCACATCTTGGCTCAAACACCAAGCCTTGGAAAATTTAAGAAAATTGAAATCATACCAAGCATCTTTTCCAACCAACATGCTATGAGATTAGAAATCAATTACAGGGGAAGAAAATTGTAAAAAACACAAACACATGGAAGCTAAACAGTGCACTGCTAGATAACCAAGAAATCACTGAAGTTATCAAAGAGGAAATTTAAAAGTACCTAGAAACAAATGACAACTAAACTATGACGATCGAAAACCTATGGGACGCAGCAAAAGCAGTTTTAAGAGGGAAGTTTATAGCAATTCAAGCTCACCTCAAGAAACAAGAAGAATCTCAAATTAACAACTTTACACCTAAAGCAACTAGAGAAAGAAGAACAAAACTCAAAGTTAGTAGACGGAAAGAAATCATAAAGATCAGAACTATGAAATAGAAATGAAGAAAATAATAGCAAAGATCAATAAAACTAAAAGTTGGTTCCTTGGAAGATAAACAAATTGATAAACCTTTAGCCAGAATCATCACAAAAAAAAGATACAGGGGACTTCCCTGGTGGCTAGGTGGTTAAGAATCTGTCCGCCAATGCAGGGGACATGGGTTCAAGCCCTGGTCTGGGAAGATCCCACATGCTGTGGGTCAACTAAGCCTGTGCATCAGAACCACTGAGCCAGCACTCTAGAACCTACGAGGCAGAACTACTCAGCCTGTGTGCTGCAACTACTGAAGGCTGCATGCCTAGAGCCCGTTCTCTGCCAACAAGAGAAGCCCCTGCAATGAGAAGCCTGTGGACTATAATGAAGAGTAGCCCCCACACGCCCCAAGTAGAGAAAGCCACGCACAGCAGTGAAGACCCAACGTAGACAAAAAAAATTAAATAAATAAATAAATTTGTATATAAGAAAAGGGGGACTTCCCTGGTAGCACAGTGGTTAGGAATCTGCCTACCAGTACAGGGGACATGGGTTCAAGCCCTGGTCTGGGAAGATCCCACACGCTGCGGAGCAACTAAGCCCGTGCGTCACAACTACTGAGCCTGTGCTCTAGAGCCCGTGAGCCACAACTACTGAGTGCACATGCCACAACTACTGAAGCCTGTGCATTTAGAGCTCATGCTCCGCAATAAGAGAAGCCACCACAATGAGAAGCCTATGCACTGCAACGAAGAGTAGCCCCCACTCTCTGCAACTAGAGAAAGCCTGCCCACAGCAATGAAGCCAAATGCAGCCAAAAATAAATAAATAAATAAATAAAAATTTAAAAAGGGAGAGGACTCAAACCAATAAAATTAGAAATTAAAAAGGAGAAATTACAAATGACACCACAGAAATACAAAGGATCATAAGAGACGACTACAAGCAACTGTATGCCAATAAAACGGACAACCTGAAAGAAATGGACAAATCCTTAGAAAGGTGCAGCTTTCCAAGGCTGAACCAGGACGAATTAGAAAATATAAACAGACCAAACACAAGTAATGAAATTGAAATGGTAATTAAAAACCTTCCAACAAACAGAAGTCCAGGAGCAGATGGCTTTACAGGTGAATTCTATCAAACATTTAGAGAAGAGCTAACACCCATCCTTCTCAAACTCTTCCAGAAAATTGCAGAGTTAGGAACACTTGCAAACTCATTCTACGAGGCCACCATCACCCTCATACCAAAACCAGACAAAGATGTCACAAAGAAGAAAATTACAGACCAATAACACTGATGAACATAGATACAGTAACCCTCAACAAAATACTACCAAACAGAATCCAACAACACATTATCATACACCAGGATCATACACCAAGATCAAGTGGAATTTATCCCAGCAATGCAAGAATCCTTCAATATACAAAAAATCAATGTGATACACCATATTAACAAATTAAAGAATAAAAATCATATGATTATCTCAATAGAGGCAGAAAAAGCTTTTGACAAAATTTAACACCCATTTAGGATAAAAATTCTTCAGGAGTGGGCACAGAGGGAACCCACCTCAACATAATAAAGGCCATATATGACAAACCCACAGCAAACATCATCAGTGGTGAAATACTGAAAGCATTTTCTCTAAGATGAGGAACAAAACAAGGATGCCCACTCTGGTGACTATTAGTCAACAAAGTTTTGGAAGTCCTACCAACGGCAATCAGAGTAGAAAGAGAAATAAAAAAAGTACATATTGGAAAAGAAGAAGTAAAACTCTGATGACATGATACTATACATAGAAAATCCTAAAGATGCCACCAGGAAACCACTAAAACTAATCAATGAATTTGGTAAGGTTTCAGGACACAAAATTAATGCACAGAAATCTCTGGCATTCCTATATGCTAACAATGAAGGATTAGAAAGAGAAATTAAGGAAACAATCCCATTTACCACTGCAACAAAAAGAATAAAATACCTAAGAATAAAACTACCTAAGGAGGCAAAAGACCTGTTCTCAGAAAACTATAAAACATTGATGAAAGAAATCAAAGATGACACAAACAGATGGAGAGATATACCATGTTCTTGAATTGGAAAACTCAATATTGTGAAAATGACTTTACTACCCAAAGCAATCTACAGGTTCAATGCAATGTCTATCAAATTACCCATGGCATTTTTCACAGAATTAGAACAAAAAAATTTAAAATTTGTATGGAAACACAAAAGACTCCAAATAGCCAAAGCAATCTTGAGAAAGAAAAATGGAGCTAGAGGAATCAGGCTCCCTGACTTCAGACTATACTACAAAGCTTCAGTAATCAAGACAGTATGGTACTGGCACAAAAACAGAAATATAGATCAGTGGTACAGGATAGAAAGCTGAGAGATAAACCCACATACCTATGGTCATCTAATCTATGACAAAGGAGGCAAGAATTTACAATGGAGCAAAGATAGCCTCTTCAATAAGTGGTGCTGGACAGGACAGCTACATGTAGAAGAATGAAATTAGAACACCCCCTAACACCACACACAAAAGTAAACGCAAAATGGATTAAAGACCTAAATGTAAGACCAGACACTATAAAACTCTTAGAGGAAAACATAGGAAAAACACTCTGACATAAATCACAGAAAGATCTTTTTTGACCCACTGCCTAGACTAATGAAAATAAAAAAAATAAGTGAATGGGACCTAAGTAAAGAGTGCAGAGCAAAGGAGACCATAAACAAGATGAAAAGACAACCCTCAGAATGGGAGAAAATATTTGCAAATGAAGCAACGGACAAAGGATTAGTCTCCAAAACAAATAAACATCTCATGCAATTCAATACCAAAACAACAACCCAAAGAATGGGCAGAAGATGTAAATAGACACTTCTCCAAAGAAGACATACAGATGGCCAACAAGCACATGAAAGGATGCTCAACATCACTAATCATCAGAGAAATGCAAATCAAAACTACAATGAGGTATCACCTCACACCAGTCAGCATGGCCATCATCAAAAAATCTACAAACAATAAATGCTGGAGAGGGTATGGAGAAAAGGGAACCCTCTTGCACTGTTGGTGGGAATGTAAATTGATACAACCACTGTGGAGAATAGTATGGAGGTTCCTTAAAAAACTAAAAATAGAACTAATATATGACCCAGCAATCCCACTACTGGGCATAAACCCTGAGAAAACCATAATTCAGAAAGTCACATGTACCCCGATATTCACTGCAGTGCTATTTACAATAGCTGGGTCATGGAAACAACCTAAATGTTCCTCGACACATAAACGGATAAAGATGTGGTACATACACATATAATGGAATGTTACTCAGCCATAAAAAGGAACAAAATTGGGTAATTTGTAGAGATGTGGATGGACCTAGAGTCTGTCATACAGAGTGAGAACTAAGTCAGAAAGAGAAAACAAATATCATATATGGACACATTATGTGGAATCTAGAAAAATGGTACAGATGAACCTATATGCAGAGCAGGATTAGATGCAGATGTAGAGAATGGACATGTGGACAGAGTGTGGGAAGGGGAGGGTGGGATGAATTGGGAGATTAGGTTTGACATAAATATACTACCATGTGTAAAATAGATAGCTAGTGGGAACCTGCTGCAGAGCACAGAGAGCTCAAGTCGGTGCTCTGTGATGACCTAGATGGGTGAGATGGGGGGAGAGAGGTCCAAGAGGAAGCAGATATATGTATACATATAGCTATTCACCTCACTGTACAGCAGAAACTAACACAACATTGTAAAGCAATTCTAGTCCAATTTAAAAAAACCCATGGATTCCAAAGGGGAATGGTTCAGGGGGGCAGTAATAAATTAGGAGGTTGGGATTAACATATACACACTACTATATATAAAATAATCAACAAGGATCTATTGTATAGTACAGGGAACTCTACTCAATATTCCGTAATAACCTATATGGGAAAAGAGTCTGAAAATGAATATATCTTTGTATATTTATAACTGAATCACTTTTGTACACTTGAAAAAAATACCACATTGTAAACCAACTATACTCCAATATAAAATAAAATTTTTTAAAAAAGAATAATATTAAAACATATTAGGACCAATTAGAAATTGGTGTGGAATGTCACACCTCTAGTCTGTCTCCACAACCTCAGCCCATTTCTTAGGAATATGCCTTCTTCATGTGTGACTATGGCACTCCAGAAAAATTCCTTTTCATCCAGACATAGACCCTGATACTCTCTCTCCCAGAGTAGTTTTCAAAATACTTGAGCACCTAAATTCATAATTAAATATTAAGAAATATAAATAGAGAAATGGACTGTATCACAATAATAGTAGGAGATTTAAACACTTCACTTACTTCAAGGGGCAGATCATCCTAGCAAAAATATCAGTAAGAAAACTGTGGAACAGAACGACACATTAGACCCGGTAGACTTATTAGACATATAGAATACTGCATTTAAAACAGCAGAACAGGGCTTCCCTGGTGGCGCAGTGGTTGAGAGTCCACCTGCCGATGCAGGGGACACGGGTTCGTGCCCCGATCCAGGAAGATCCCACATGCTGCGGAGTGGCTGGGCCCATGAGCCATGGCCGCTGAGCCTGCGCATCCGGAGCCTGTGCTCCACAACGGGAGAGGCCCGCGTAACGCAAAACAAAAAAACCCCAAAAAACAGCAGGACACATATTCTTCAAGCGCACATGGAATATTCTATTATAGATTGCATGCTAGGCCACAAAAGAATGCTCAGTAAATTTTAGAAATATGAAATCATATCAAGCATCTTTTCTCACCAAAAATCCATGAGAATAAAAATCAACTATAAGAAAAATACTTCAAAAAACACAAACATGTAGAGACTAAATAATATGCTACTAAACGACTAATGATCACTGAAAAAGTCAAAGATGAAATTTAAAAATATTTAGAGACAAAGGAAAACGAAATCACAATGATCCAAAATCTATGGGCTACAGCAAAATGGGTTATAAGAGGGAAGTTTATACCATTACAAGTCTACCTCAAGAAATAATAAAAATGTCAAACAACCTAACCTTACACCAAAGTAACTAGGATAACAAAAACAAAGCACAAAGTTAGTAGAAAGAAATAAATCATAAAGATCAGATCAGAAATAAATGAAATAGAGACTAAGAGAATAATAGAAAATATCAATGAAATAAAGATCTGCTTCTTTAAAAGATAAACAAAATTGATAAACATTTAGCTACACATAAAGGAAAAGAGGAAGACCTTCAAGGTGGTGGAGGAGTAAGACGTGGAGATCACGTTCCTCCCCACAAATACATCAGAAATACATCTACACGTGGAGCTCCTACTGAACGCTGGCAGAAGACCTCAGATTCCCAAAAGGCAAGAAACTCCCCACGTACCTGGGTAGAGCAAAAGAAAAAAGGAAAACCAGAGACAAAAGAATAGGGACGGGACCTGGACCTCTGGGAGTGAGCTGTGAAGGAGGAAAAGTTTCCATACACTAGGAAGCCCCTTCACTGGTGGAGACAGGGGGTGGGTGGGGGAAGTTTCTGAGCCACAGAGGAGAGCGCAGCAACAAGGGGGCGGAGGGCAAAACGGAGAGATTCCCGCACAGAGGATCGGTGCCGACCAGCACTCACCAGCCCAAGAGGCTTGTCTGCTCCCCTGCGGGGGTGGGAGGGGGCTGGGAGCTGAGGCTCCGGCTTCGGAGGTCAGATCCCAGGGAGCGGACTGGGGTTGGCTGTGTGAACACAGCCTGAAGGGGGCTAGTGCGCCACAGCTAGCCGGGAGGGAGTCTGGGAAAAAGTCTGGACCAGCCTAAAAGGCAAGAGACCATTGTTTCCAGGTGCGCAAGGAGAGGGGATTCAGAGCACCGCCTAAATGAGCTCCAGAGACTGGCATGAGCTGCGGCTATCAGCGCAGACCCCAGGGATGGGCATGAGATGCTAAGGTTACTGCTGCAGCCACCAAGAAGCCTGTGCACAAGCACAGGTCACTACCAACACCTCCCCTCCCGGGAGCCTGTGCAGCCTGCTACTGCCAGGGTCCCGTGATCCAGGGACAACTTCCCGGGGAGAACACACTGCACGCCTCAGGCTGTTGCAACACCACACTGGCCTCTGCTGCCACAGGCTTGCCCCGCATTCCATACCCCTCCTTCCCCCTGGCCTGAGTGAGACAGAGCCCCCTAATCAGCTGTTCCTTTAACCCCGTCCTGTCTGGGCCAAGAACAGACACCCTCAGGTAACCTATAAGCAGAGGCAGGGCCAATTCAAAGATGATCCCCAGGAGCTGTGCAAACAAAGAAGAGAAAGGGAAAGTTCTCCCAGCAGCCTCAGGAGCAGGGGATTAAATCTCTACAATCAACATGATGTACCCTGCATATGTGGAATACATGAATAGACAACGAATCATCCCAAAATTGAGGCAGTGGACTTGGGGAGCAACGGTAGACTTGGGGTTTGCTGTATGCGACTGACTAGTTTCTAGTTTTATGTTTACCTTAGTTTAGTATTTTGAGTTTACTATCATTGGTAGATTTCTTTATTGATTTGGTTGCTCTCTTCCTTTTTTTTAAAAAAAAAAAATATATATATTTCCTTTTTCTCTTTTTGTGAATGTGTATGTTTATGCTTCCTTGTGTGATTTTGTCTGTATAACTTTGCTTTTACCATTTGTCCTAGGGTTCTGTCTGTTTTCTATTTTTTTTTTAATATAGTTTTTAGCACTTGTTATCATTGGTAGATTTGTTTTCTGGTTTGGCTGCTCTCTTCTTTATTATTACTTTTTAATTTTTAATAATTCAAAAATTATTTATTTTAATAACTTTATTACTTTTTATTTTCTTTCTTTCTTTTTTTCTCCCTTTTCTTCTGAGCCGTGTGGCTGACAGGGTCTTGGTGCACTGGCTGGGTGTCAGGCCTGTGTCTCTGAGGTGGCAGAGCCAAGTCCAGGACATTGGTCCAGCAGAGACCTCCCAGCTCCATGTAATATCAAATGGCGAAAGCTCTCCCAGAGATCTCCCATCTCAACACTAAGACCCAGCTCCACTCAACGACCAGCAAGCTACACTGCTAGACACCCTATGCCAAACTAGCAAGACAGGAACACAAACCCACCCATTAGCAGAGAGGCTGCCTAAAATCATAATAAGGTCACAGACACCCCAAAACACACCACTGGACGCGGTCCTGTTCACCGGAAAGACAAGATCCAGCCTCATCCACCAGAACACAAGCACCAGTCCCCTCCACCAGGAAGCCTACACAACCTACTGAACCAACCTTAGCCACTGGGGGCAGACACCAAAAACAACAGGAACTATGAACCTGCAGCCTGCAAAAAAGGAGACCCAAAACACAGTAAGTTAAGCAAAATGATAAGACAGAGAAACACATGGTAGATGAAGGAGCAAGGTAAAAACCCACAAGACCAAACAAATGAAGAGGAAATAGGCAGTCTACCTGAAAAAGAAATCAGAATAATGATAGTAAAGATGACCCAAAATCTTGGAAATAGAATAGAGAAAATACAAGAAATGTTTAACAAGGACCTAGAAGAACTAAAGAGCAAACAAACAATGATGAACAACACAATAAATGAAATTAAAAATTCTCTAGAAAGAATCAATAGCAGAGTAACTGCAGCAGAAGAATGGATAAGTGACCTGGAAGATAAAAAGTAGAAATAACTACTGCAGAGCAGAATAAAGAAAGAAGAATGAAAAGAATTGAGGACAGTCTCAGAGACCTCTGGGACAACATTAAACGCACCAAAATTCGAATTATAGGGGTTCCAGAAGAAGAAGAGAAAAAAGAAAGGGACTGAGAAAATATTTGAAGAGATTATAGTTGAAAACTTCCCTAATATGGGAAAGGAAATAGTCAATCAAGTCCAGGAAGCACAGACAGTCCCATACAGGATAAATCTAAGGAGAAACATGCCAAGACACATATTTATCAAACTATCAAAAGTTAAATACAGGGCTTCCCTGCTGGCGCAGTGGTTGAGAGTCTGCCTGCTGATGCAGGTGACACGGGTTCGTGCCCCGGTCTGGGAAGATCCCACATGCCGCGGAGCGGCTGGGCCTGTGAGCCATGGCCGCTGAGCCTGCGCATCCGGAACCTGTGCTCCGCAATGGGAGACGCCACAACAGTGAGAGGCCTGTGTACCGCAAAAAAAAACCCCCAAAAAACAAATTAAATACAAAGAAAAAATATTAAAAGCAGCAAGGGAAAAACAACAAATAACATACAAGGGAATCCCCATAAGGTTAACAGCTTATCTTTCAGCAGAAACTCTGCAGGCCAGAAGGGAGTGGCAAGACAGATTTAATGTGATGAAAGGGAAAAACCTACAACCAAGATTACTCTACCTGGCAAGGCTCTCATTCAGATTTGATGGAGAAATTAAAACCTTTACAGAAAAGCAAAAGCTAAGAGAATTCAGCACCACCAAACCAGCTTTACAACAAATGCTTAAGGAAGTTCTCTAGGCAGGAAACACAAGAGAAGGAAAAGACCTACAATAACAAACCCAAAACAATCAATAAAATGGTAATAGGAACATACATATTGATAATTACCTTAAAAATAAATGGATTAAATACTCTAACCAAAAGACATAGACTGGCTGAATGGACAGAAAAAGAAGACCCGTATATATGCTGTCTACAAGAGTTCCACTTCAGATGTAGTGACAAATACAGACTGAAGGTGAGGGGATCGGAAAAGATATTCCATGCAAATGTAAATCAAAACAAAGTTGGAGTAGTAATTCTCATATCAGACAAAATAGACGTTAATATAAAGACTATTACAAGAGACAAAGAAGGACACTACATAATGATCAAGGGATCAATCCCAAGAAGAAGATATAACAATTGTAAGTATTTATGCACCCAACACAGGAGCAACTCAATACATAAGGCAAATGCTAACAGCCATAAAAGGAGGAAATCGACAGTAACACAATAGTAGTAGTGGACATTAACACCCCACTTTCACCAATGGACAGATTATCCAAAATGAAAATAAACAAGGAAACGCAAGCTTTAAATGATACATTCAACAACATGGACTTAATCAATATTTATAGGACATTCCATCCAAAAACAACAGAATACACTTTCTTCTCAACTGCTCATGGAACATTCCGAGGATAGATCGTATCTTGGATCACAAATCAAGCCTTGGTAAATCTAAGAAAATTGAAATCATATCAAGTAACTTTTCTGACCACAATGCTATCAGACTAGACATCAATTACAGGAAAAACTCTGTAAAAAATACAAACACATGGAGGCTAAACAATACACTACTTAATAACCAACAGATCACTGAAGAAATCAAACAGGAAATCAAAAAATACCTAGAAACAAATGACAATGAAAACATGACGACCCAAAACCTATGGGATGCTGCAAAAGCAGTGCTAAGAGGGAAGTTCACAGCAATACATTCCTACCTCAAGAAACAAGAACCATCTCAAATGAACAACCTAACCTTACACCTAAAGCAATTAGAGAAAGCAGAACAAAAAAAAAACCCAAAGCAGAAGGAAAGAAATTCTAAAGATCAGATCAGAAATAAATGAAAAACAAATGAAGGAAACAATAGCAAAGATCAATAAAACTGAAAGCTGGTTCTTTAAGAAGATAAACAAAATTGATAAACAATTAGCCAGAATCATCAAGAAAAAAAGGGAGAACACTCAAATCAATAGAATTAGAAATGAAAAAGGAAAAGTAACAACTGACATTGCAGAAATACAAAGGAGCATGAGAGATTACTACAAGCAACTATATCCCAATAAAATGAACAACCTGGAAGAAATGGACAAATTCATAGAAAAGCACAAGCTTCCAAGACTGAACCAGGAAGAAAAAGAGAATATAAACAGACCAATCACAAGCAGTGAAATTGAGACTGTGATTAAAAGTCCCCTAACAAACAAAAGGCCAGGACCAGATGGCTTCACAGGTGAATTCTATCAAACATTTAGAGAAGCGCTAACACCCATCCTTCTCAAACTCTTCCAAAATATAGCAGAGGGAGGAACACTCCCAAACTCATTCTACGAGGCCACCATCACCCTGATACCAAAATGAGACAAAGATGTCACAAAGAAAGAATACTACAGGCTAATATCACTGATGAACATAGATGCAAAAATCCTCAACAAAACACTAGCAAACAGAATCCAACATCACATTAAAAGGATCATACACCATGATCAAGTGGGGTTTATCCCAGGAATGCAAGGATTCTTCAGTACACGCAAATCAATCAATGTGATAAACCAAACTAACAAATAGAAGGAGAAAAACCATATGATCATCTCAACAGATTCAGAAAAAGCTTTCGACTAAATTCAACACCCATTTATAATAAAAACCCTCCAGAAAGTAGGCATAGAGGGAACTTACCTCAGCATAATAAAGGACATATATGACAAATGCACAGCCAACACTGTTTCAATGGTGAAAAACTGAAACCATCTCCTCTAAGATGAGGAACAAGACAAGGTTGTCCACTCTCACCACCATTATTCAACATAGCTTTGGAAGTTTTGGCCCCAGCAAGCAGAAAAGAAAAAGAAATAAAAGGAATCCAAATCAGAAAAGAAGTAAATCTGTCACTGTTTGCAGATGACATGATACTATACATAGAGAATCCTAAAGATGCTACCAGAAAACTACTAGAGCTAATCAGTGAATTTTATCAAGTAGCAGAATACAAAATTAATGCACAGAAATCTCTTGCATTCCTATACACTAATGATGAAAATCTGAAAGAGAAACTAAGGAAACACCCCCATTTACCACTGCAACAAAAAGAATAAAATACCTAGGAATAAAGCTACCTAAGGAGGCAAAAGACCTGTATGCAGAAAACTATAAGACACTGATGAAAGAAATTAAAGATGATACAAACAGATGGACAGATATACCATGTTTTTGAACTGTAAGAATCAACATTGTGAAAATGACTATACTACCCAAAGGAACCTACAGATTCAATGCTATCCCTATCAAACTACCAATGGCATTTTTCACAGAACTAAAATAAAAAATTTCACAATTTGTATGGAAACACAAAAGACTCCGAATAGCAAAAGCAATCTTGAGAAAGAAAAACGGAGCTGGAGGAATCAGGCTCCGTGACTTCAGACTATACTACAAAGCTACAGTAACCAAGACAGTATGGTATTGGCACCACAACAGAAATATAGATCAACGGAACAGGATAGAAAGCCCAGAGATAAACCCACACACATATGGTCACCTTATTTTTGATAAAGGAGGCAAGAATATACAATGGAGAGAAGGCAGCCTCTTCAATAAGTGGTGCTGGGAAAACTGGACAGCTACATGTAAAAGAATGAAATTAGAACACTCCCTAACACCATACACAAAAATAAACCCAAAATGGATTAAAGGCCTAAATGTAAGGCCAGACACTATAAAACTCTTAGAGGAAAACATAGGCAGAACACTCTATGACAAATCACAGCGAGATCCTTTTTGACCCATCTCCTAGAGAAATGGAAAAAAGACAAAAATAAACAAATGGGACCTAATGTAACTTAAAATATTTTGCACAGCAAAGGAAACCATAAACAAGACAAAAAGACAACTCTCAGAATGGGAGAAAATATTTGCAAATGAATCAACGGACAAAGGATTAATCTCCAAAATTTACAAGCAGCTCATGCAGCTCAATATCGAAAAATGAAACAATCCAATGCAAAGACAGGCAGAAGATCTAAATAGACATTTCTCCAAAGAAGATATACAGATTGCCAATAAACACATGAAAGGATGCTCAACATCACTAACCATTAGAGAAATGCAAATCAAAACTACAATGAGGTATCACCTCACACCGGTCAGAATGGCCATCATCAAAAAAATCTAGAAACAATAAATGCTGGAGAGGGTGTGGAGAAAAGGGAAGCCTCTTGCACTGTTGGTGGGAATGTAAATTGATGCAGCCACTATGGAGAACTGTATGGAGGTTCCTTAAAAAACTACAAATAAAACTACCATATGACCCAGCAATCCCACTACTGGGCATATACCCTGAGAAAACCATAATTCAAAAAGAGTCATGTACCACAATGTTCATTGCAGCTCTATTTACAACAGCCAGGACATGGAAGCAACCTAAGTGTCCATCTACAGATGAATGGATAAAGAAGATGTGGCACATATATACAATGGAATATTACTCAGCCATAAAAAGAAACGAAATTGAGTTATTTGTAGTGAGGTGGATGCACCTAGAGACTGTCATAGAGTGAAGTAAGTCAGAAAGAGAAAAATAAATACCGTATGCTAACACATATATATGGAATTAAAAAAAAAAAGTGGTTCTGAAGAACCTAGGGGCAGGAGAGGAATAAGATGTAGATGTAGAGAATGGACTTGAGGACGTGGGGAGGGGGAAGGGTAGGCTGGGACGAAGTGAGAGAGTGGCATGGACATATATACACTACCAAATGCAAAATAGATAGCTAGTGGGAAGCAGCCCCATAGCACAAGGAGATCAGCTTGGTGCTTTGTGACCACCTAGAGGGGTGGGATAGGGAGGGTGGGAGGGAGACACAAGAGGGAGGAGATACGGGGATATATGTATATGTATAGCTGATTCACTTTGTTATAAAGCAGAAACTAGCACAGCATTGTAAAGCAATTATAGTCCAATAAAGATGTTAAAAAATAAAATAAAATAAAATATAAAAAGCACAGGAAGGTAAAAAAAAAAAAAGAGGCAAGGGAAAAAAAAAAAAGGAACAGAGAGGACCCAGTTAAAAGAAAATCAGAAAAGGAAAAGTTCCAAATAATGCCACAAAAATAGGAAGGAGTATAAGAGAGTACTATGAACCTTTATACATCTATAAAATGGACAACCAAGGAGAAACACACAAATTCCTAAAAACATACAACCTCTTAAGACTGAATCAGGAAGAAACAGAAAATATGAACAGACCAATAACTAGTAATGAAATTGAATGAGTAATAATTTTTTTTAAAAAGCCCCAAAGCAAAAATCTAGAAGCAAACAGTTCCATAGGTGGATTCTACCAAACATTTAGAAGAGTTTAAACCTATCCTCTCAAACTAATCCTAAAAGTTGCAGAGGAAGGAATTCTTCTGAAATCTTTCCATGAGGCTACCATTACCTTGATACCAAAACTAGACAAAGATATCACAAAAATTAATTACAGGCCAATATCACTAATGAACAGAGATGTAAATTCGCTCCAACCAAATTTAAGAATACAATGAAAGGATCATATACCATAATCAAGTGTGATGTATCTCAGGGAAAATCTATTTATATGATACACCATATTAATGACTTGAGTAAAAATAATGTGCTCATCTCAGTAGATGCAGAAAAAGCTTTTGAAAAAACTCAATGTCAGTTTATGATAAAAGTTCTCAATAAAGTGGGTACAGAGGCAACATACATCATCTTAATAATGGCCATATATGCTAAGCCCACAGGTAACATCATACTCAACAGAGAAAAGCTGAAAGCATTTTCCTCCAAGATCAGGAAAAGAGAAGGATGCCTACACTTGCCAATTTTATCAACATCGTATTGGTAATCCTAGCCACACCAAGTAGACAAGAAATAAAAGAAACCCAAATTGCAACAAAAGACCTAAAAATGTCACTGTGTGGAAGATGGCATGATACTATACAAAAAAAAAAATCTTTAAGATTCCACCAAAATACTTCCAGAACTCATAAATGAATTTGCTTAAGTTGCAGGATACAAAATTACTAAACAGAAGTCTGTTGCAATTCTATATACTAAAAACAAACTTTCAGAAATTGAAACAAAGAAAACAATCTCATTTATATTAGCATCAAAAATAATAAAATACCTGGGAATAAGACTAACTAAGGAGGTAAAAGACTTGTACTCAGAAAAAAATAACAGACTAGGGAATCAAATCAAGATGGTGGAGTAGAAGAAAGTAGCACTCACATCCTCTCACAAATACATCCAAAATACTTTGACAAATGGAACAATTCTCACAGAACACCTACTGAACACTAGCAGAAGACCTCAAGTACCTGAAAGGACAAGAAACATCTCCACGAAATAGGGTAGGATGAGAGAAAAAAAAAAAAAAAGAGGTACTGGGACAGAACCTGTGCCCCTGGTAGGGAGTTGAAAGAGAGGAAATGTTTTTGCACCCTGGAAAACCCTCTCAGCTCTGGGGAGATCACCTGGGACAGAAAGGGAGCAGAAGAGGCTCAGAGGAGAATGCAACTGGTTTGTGGCAGGTACAACAGAGACAGACCTACACAGACAGTCCCTGCCACTGCCCTGCACACCCCAGTCTGAGACACGCATCCACTGGTAGGGGAGGGGGCTGGGTGCTGGATCTCAGGGTCTAGAGGACAGACCCAGGGAGAGGACTGAGGTTGGCTGTGGAAACAGCGTGAAGGGGCTGGAGCGTGGCACAGCCCCAAAGGGGGCTGTTCCCAGAAAAAGCCTGGACCTTCCATAGAAGTGAAGTGCCGTTTTTAAGAGGTGCATGAAGGGAGGGGTGGGGCTGCCATTACAGCCTCTTTCTCCACGCACTGGCTCCCACCTCTTCAGGCTCTGGGAGAGCATGCCCCAGCCACTACCGGGGGCTCAGGCCTCCAAGGGATCTCACGCCCAGCTGTCACTTCAGCAGGCTCTGGGAGTAGGTGCCAGTGGGTTGCCACTCACAGAAGCAGGGCTGAAACCACAGCTGAGCCCCAGGGGCCACGTGACTTAGGAAGCAGGGCTGAAATCTCTCCCTGCAGCTGCAGCAGCTGCAGATTTAAACCTCCGCGGTTGGATTTGTAAATTCAGTGCCTGCAGGACATCCGAGTGGACAACGGGTGCTCCTGTGGCTGGGA
Source organism: Lipotes vexillifer (assembly GCF_000442215.2). Taxonomy (NCBI): domain Eukaryota; kingdom Metazoa; phylum Chordata; class Mammalia; order Artiodactyla; family Lipotidae; genus Lipotes; species Lipotes vexillifer. The sequence goes on from NW_006776111.1 coordinate 510,355, forward strand.
CGGGTCTGGCTTAAGCAGCTGTGGGCTTTGTGGGTGCACGAACGTGGATGCATGAACATGGGTGCCTGCACATGGGTGCTGGGCTGGGCCAGGGTCTGAGCTGCCCTCATAGATCCCACAGTGGGTCTGGATGTGTGACTAATGTGGTCCTAGTACCTGACTTCAGTGGATCTGTGCTGGTGGCCTTGTGAAAACAATGCCTGGGGGACACCAGGGCCAATTGCTAGCGTTTCCAAGGTTGAGACAGGATGGAGGGCAGTGCCAACAACAGTGTACTTTGTGAACCTGCACAACAGATGACAGGTGACACAACAGAGCATGCTCACCAGTGAACAGCTCTGGCAGAGGAATAGTCAGTGGCTCATCTCCCAGTGGGAGCACTCCAATTCCATCTACCTCACACTGCAGCCCAGAAACGCAGCTCAGAAACAGATCTGGTGGCTTTTACTCCAACAACTAGGGAGCAGACCCTGCCCCTGACAGGGCAGTGATAACCACAGAGCAAAGAGGAGGCCCCACTCAATACACAGTGCAGGCCCTGGTCACCACAACAGCAGTCACATCTCCTATCAATGGCCACCATACACTAAGGAAAGACATGGCAGGTATCCACACTAAAAACAGCCCTCGCACCAAAAAATATTAAATCCACACTAGCTATGCAGGGATGTTCCCACATAAAAACACCCCTCCAAGACCACAGGAGATAACTGTTTCTCCTAAACTCACAGAGCAAGAGAAATATAAGTAAAATGAAGAAGCAGAGGAACCACTCCCAGTTAAAAGATCAAGAGAATTCTCCTGAAAGAACACAGAATGAAAACAACCTATTCAATCTAATAGACACTGAGTTGAAAAAGGAGATAATGAAAATACTGACGGAATTAAGAAAGGCTATGGACAGAAATGCATATCATTGTCAAAAGGAACTAGAAACTATAAGGAGCCACGAAGAAAAATTAGAAAATTCATTTGCTGAAACGAAAGCTGAGCTAAAGGCAATGAATAACAGAATGAATAATGCAGAAGAATGAATAAGTGATCTGCAAGATAGAATAATGGAAATCACCCAATCAGGACATCAGATAGAAAGCCTAAAGAAAAAAATTGAAAGCAATAAAAGAGACCTATGGGATAATATAAAGTGTGCCAATCTATGCATAATAGGGATCCCAGAAGGAGAAGATAGAGAAAAAGGGATTGAAAATGTATTTGAAGAAATTATGGCTGAAAATTTCCCTAACCTAAAGAAGGGAACAGATATCTAGGTACAGGAGGCACGCAAACAAGATGAACCCCAACAGACCTACACCAAGACATAGTATAATAAAAATGGCAAAATTCAAGAGAGGATTCTCAAGGCAGCAAGACAAAGAGTTAATTGCAGGGGAACCCCCATAAGGCTCTCAGCTGATTTCTCTACAGAAACGTTGCAGGCAGGGAGGGAGTGGCAAGATATATTCATAATCAAAGTCCTGAAAGGGAAAAATCTGCAACCTAGGATACTCTACCCAGCAAGATTATCATTTTGAATAGGAGATAAAGAACTTCTCAGACAAGCAAAAACTGAAAGAATACAGCAATACTAAACCTATCCTAAAAGAAATATTGAAAGGCCTTCTCTAAATAGAAAAGTAGTAAGGATCTACATGAAAGAGAAAATTACAATTGGAAAATAAATCACTTAAATAAGCCAGTACACACATTTAAAAAAAACAAAAGAAAAATTTTCTGTGAAAGTGATGATAACCACAAGGAACAGTAAAAGGATAAACACAAAGATGTAAAAGAGGACAATCTAAATCACAAAATGTGGGGAAGGAGAGGAAGGAAATGTAGATTTTTCCCCTAGAAGATGTTTGAACCTATATGACTCCAGTCTAAGGCAAGTAAAGATAAGAAGGGGTTAACGCACGTGAAAAACAGGGTAACCAGAAATCAAAAATATACAGTAGAGTCACAAAAACCAAAAAGAAGAAAATATAAGTATAATACAAAAGAAAACCATCAAAACACAAAAGGAAAAACAAAAGGACAAATAAAATATAAAATCAACAGGAGAACACGGTTTAAAATGGCAATAAATACATGTCTGTCAATAATTACCTTATGTGTCAATGAACTAAATGCTCCAAACAAAGGACACAGAGTGGCAGGTTGGATTAAAATACAAGAGCCTAAATCATGCCGACTACAAGAGACCCACTTTAGGGCAAAGGGCACACAGAGATTGAAAGTGAGGACATGGAAGAAGATATTTCATGCAGACGGAAATGACAAGAAAGTCAGGATCACAATATTTATATCAGATAAAATAGACTTTGAAACAAAGACTATAAAGAAAGATAAAGAAGGACACTATAAAATGATAAAAGGATCAATACAAGAAGAGAATAGTACACTTGTCAACATATATGCACCCAATATAGGAGCCCCCAAATACATAAAACAAATACGAACAGACACAGAGGGAGAAATCCTTCAATGCTGTGTGGAACAATGCTAAACCTATGCTAGGCTGGCTTAATCAACCTCTTCAATGGTGGGCCCAGAGGGGGCACCAGCAGATGGAGGAGCTGCACCACCAGGGAAGCCTCCAGGCATTCCACCTGGCATGCCTCCTGCGCTCTGGTACAGCTTGGCAATGATGGCGTTGCAGACTTTTTCCAGCTCCTTCTGCTGATGTTCAAATTCTTCCTTCTCTGCAGTCTGGTTCTTATCAAGCCAGTTGATTACTTCATTACACTTATCAAGAATCTTCTGTTTGTCCTCATCATCAATCTTGCCTTGAAGTTCCTCATCCTCAACAGTAGCTTTCATGTTGAAAGCATTGGATTCAAGAGAATTCTTCGAAGACACCTTATCCCGCTGCTTCTCATCTTCAGTTTTGTACTTCTCTGCTTCCTGAACCATGCGTTCAATGTCTTCCTTGCTCAAACGGCCTTTGTCATTACTGATGGTAATCTTGTTCTCTTTTCCCGTGCTCTTATCCAAGCAGAGACATTGAGGATGCCATTGGCATCAATATCAAAAGTGACTTCAATCTGAGGAACACCACGGGAGGCGGGAGGTAAGCCTGTGAGTTCAAACTTGCCAAGCAGGTTGTTATCCTTGGTCATGGCACGCTCACCTTCATAAACCTGAATGAGTATACTGAGCTGGTTGTCCAAGTAGGTTGTGAAGGTCTGCGTCTGCTTGGTGGGAATGGTGGTGTTGCGCTTGATGAGGACAGTCATGACTCCACTAGCAGCTTCATTTCCAAGGG
>NW_006776111.1:513633-581950 GCF_000442215.2 Lipotes vexillifer
GGGAAAGAGGAGTGACATCCAACAGCAGCAAGTCTTGAACATTTTCAGATTTGTCTCCAGATAAAATGGCTGCCTGGACAGCTATATGATTAAAAAAAATTTAAATAAAACAGTACTACAATAATTCATTATGTAACTAACCATTCTCAATCGCTCAGACATCCAAGAGTTTTGCCATCATTAACTACAGCTTTCAGTGGAAACCACGAATGTTTAAAAATCATTCATCAGTTAGCTAAAGCCTCCTAACAGGATGCCTGTTAAAACTGTTTAACTAGAATAGGAAGATTACCTGCACCATAAGCAACAGCCTCATCAGGGTTGATGCTCTTATTCAGTTCTTTCCCGTTGAAGAAGTCCTGTAGAAGTTTCTGAATCTTGGGGATGCGGGTTGAACCACCCACCAGGACAATATCATGGATCTGAGACTTGTCTAGCTTGGCAACCTGAAGGGCTTTCTCCACGGGGTCCAGTGTGCCACGGAACAGGTCAGCATTCAGTTCTTCAAATCGGGCACGGGTAATTGAGGTATAGGAGTCAATTCCTTCATAGAGGGAATCAATCTCAATATTGGCCTGGGTGCTGGAAGACAGAGTGCGCTTAGCACGCTCACAAGCAGTACGAAGGCGACGGACAGCCCTCTTGTTCTCACTGATGCCCTTCTTGTGCTTGAGCTTGAATTCTGCAATAAAATGGTTGACCATCCGGTTGTCAAAGTCTTCTCCACCTAAGTGGGTATCTCCAGCTGTAGATTTGACCTCAGAGATTCCATCCTCAATAGTGAGGATTGACACATCAAAAGTGCCACCACCTAAATCAAAGATCAGCACATTTCTCTCTGCTCCAAACTTTTTGTCTAAGCCATAGGCAACAGCAGCAGCAGTTGGCTCATTGATCCGAAGTACACTGAGCCCAGCAATAGTTCCAGCATCTTTGGTAGCCTGATGCTGAGACTCATTCAAGTAAGTGGGTACTGTGACAACAGCATTGGTAACAGTCTTCCCAAGGTAAGCTTCTTCTATTTCCTTCACCTTTGTCAAAACCATGGATGACACCTCCTCTGGATAAAAACTTTCTGTCTCTCCCTTGTATTCTACTTGAACCTTAGGCCTGCCTGCATCATTCACCATCATGAAAGGCCAATGCTTCATATCAGACTGGAAAACAACATCATCAAATCTTTGTCCAATGAGGCGTTTGGCATCAAAAACTGTGTTGGTGTGATTCATTGCAACTTGGTTCTTTGCAGCATCACCAATCAATCGTTCGATATCAGTAAAGGTGACATAGCTTGGGGTAGTTTGGTTCCCCTGATCATTGGCAATTATTTCCACGTTTTCATGCTGGAAGGCACCCACACAAGAATAGGTGGTGCCAAGATCAATGCCAACTGCAGGTCTCTTAGACATGGTTGCTGGAGTTCAGGCCCAGGTCCACTGGAGGAAAAAACAGCAACCTATAGAGCTGCTGCCGCGTTCAACGAGATAGCAGTAGGAGACTTTAAATACCCTACTCTCATCAACAGACAGATCTTCCAGCCAGAAAATTAATAAGGCAACAGAGATCCTAAATGATGTAATAGAACAGTAGGCTTAATTGATATTTTTAGGACATTACATCCAAAAAAGCCAGAATATGCATTCTTCTCAGGTGTACATGGAACTTTCTCAAGGATTGACCACATACTAGGGCACAAAACAAGCCTCAAGAAATTTAAGACTATAGAAGTTATCTCAAGCATCTTTCCTGATCACAACAGTATGAAACAAGAGACCAACCACAGAAGAAGAAATGAGAAAAAAAATTACATGGAAACTAAACAACATGCTACTAAAAAACCAATGGGTCAACAATGAAATCAAAGAAGAAATTTAAAAATACCTTGAGACAAATGACAATGAAAACACAACTATACAAAATCTATGGGATGTAACAAAAGCCATTCTTAGACGAAAGTTCATAGCAATACAGATCTTCTTTAAGAAACAAGAGAGGGGCCTCCCTGGTGGCGCAGTGGTTGAGAGTCCGCCTGCCGATGCAGGGGATACGGGTTCGTGCCCCGGTCCGGGAGGATCCCACATGCCGCGGAGCGGCTGGGCCCGTGAGCCATGGGCGCTGAGCTTGCGCATCCGGCAACGGGAAAGGCCACGACAGTGAGAGGCCCACATATCGCAAAAAAAAAAAAAAAAAGAAACAAGAGAAATCTCAAACAACCTAATCCATCACCTAAAGGAATTAGAAAGAACAAACAAAACCTAAAGTCAGCAGAAGGAAGGAGATAATAAAGATCAGCGAGGAAATAAAATGTAGATTTAGAAAACAATACAAAAAAAACCCCCAAAAATACACAAAAGAGCTGGTTCTTTGAAATGGTAAACAAAATTGAAATACCTCTGGGCAGGCTCACCAAGAAAGAAAGAGAGAAGATCCAAATAAACAAAATAAGAAATGAAAGAGGACAAATCACAACTGATACCACAGAAATACAAAAAAAAAAAAAAGCCCATAAAAATGCTATGAACGATTATATGCCAACAAGTTCGACAACCTAGAAGAAATGGACAACTTTCTAGAAACATACAGTCCAACAAAACTGAATCAAAAAGAAACAGATAGCTTGAACAGACCAATCCACTAGAAGTGAAATCGAATCTGTTATTAAAAAAACCTCCCTATATAAAACAATTCAGGGCCAGATGGTTTCACAAGTGAATTCTACCAAACATACAAGGAATAACTTGTAGTGATCCTACTCCAGCTCTTCCAGAAAACTGAAGAGGAAGGAACACTCTCAAAGACATTCTATGAAGCCACCATCACCCTGATACCAAAACCAAAGACACTACTAAGAAAGAAAATCACAGGCCAATATCTTTGATGAATATAGAGGCAAAAATTCTCAACAAAACATTAGCAAACCGAATCCAACAACACATAAAATAGATCATACACCATGACCAAGTTGGATTCATACCAGAGTCACAAGGATGTTTCAACATATGCAAATAAATCAACGTGATACATGACATCAACAAAAGAAAAGACAAAAACAAATGATCATCTCAATAGATGCAGAAAAATAATTCAATAAAATTCAACATGCACTCATGACAAAAAATCCTTACAAGAGTCGGTATACAGGGAACATACTGCAACATAATAAAATCTATTTATGACAAACCCACTACCAGTATAATAATACTGAAAAACTGAAAGCCTTCCCACTAAAATCTGGAACAAGACAAGGATGTCCACTCTCACCAGTTCCCTTCAACATAGTATTGGAAGTCCTAGCTGCAGCAATCAGACAAGAAAATGAAATAAAAGCTATTCAAATTGGTAGGAAAGAGGTAAAACTGTCACTATACACAGATGACATGATACTACTTATAGAAAACCCTAAAAGACTCTACACAAAAAACAACTAGAACTGATAAACGAATTCAGCAAGGTAGCAGGATACAAGATTTACATACAGAAATTAGTTGCATTTCTTTACACTAACAATGAAGTATCACAAAGGGAATACAAACAACAATTCCCTTTAAAATCGCATCAAAAAAAAAACTACTTAGGAATAAACCTCACTAAGAAGGTGAAAGACTTATATGCTGAGAACTACAAAACATTAACAAAGGAAAACGAAGATGTTTTAAATAAATGGAAAGATATCCCATACTCTTGGAATGGAAGAATTAATACTGCTAAAATGGCCATACTACCCAAAGCAATCTACAGATTTAATGCGATTCCTATCAAATTACCCATGGCATTTTTCATAGAACTAGAACAAATAATCCTAAAATTTATATGGATCCATAAAAGACCCAGAATTGCCAAAGTAATGCTGAGGAGAAAGAACAAAGCAGGAGGCATAACCCTCCCAGACTTCAGACAATACTACAAACCTACAGACATATGGATCAATGGAACAGAATACAGTCCAGAAATAAACCTGCATACCTAGGGACAATTAATCTTCACCAAAGGAGTCAAGAATATACAATGGGGAAAAAGTCTCTTCAGCAAGCAGTGTTGGAAAAGTTGAACAGCTGCATGTAAATCAATGAAGCTAAAACACACCCTCACACCATACACAAAAATAAATTCAAAATAGCTTAAAGATTTAACTATAAGACACCATAAACCTCTTAAAAGAGAACACAGGCAAAACATTCTCTAACATATATCATAACAATGTTTACTTAGGTCAGTCTCCCAATGTAAAAGAAATAAAAGTTAAAATAAATAAATGGGACCTAATCAAACTTGCAAGCTTTTGCACAGCAAGGGAAATCATAAATAAAATGAAAAGACAACCTACAGACTGGGAAAATATTTGCAAATGATGCAACCAACAAGGACTTAATTTCCAAAATATATAAACAGCTCATATAACTCAATAATAAAAAGCAAACAACCCAGTGAAAAATGGGCAGAAGACCTAAAGACATTTCTCCAAAGAAGATGTACACATGGCCAATAAACATGTGAAAATATGCTCATCATTGTTAATTAGAGAAATGCAAATCAAAAGTACAATGAGGTACCACCACACACCAGTCAGAATGGTCATCATTAAAAAGTCTACAAGTAATAAATGTTGGAAAGGGTGTGGAGAAAAGGGAACCCTTCTACACTGCTGGTGGGAATACAAACTGGTGCAGCCACTATGGAGAACAGTATGGAGGTTCCTCAAAAAAACTAAAAACAGAGGTGCCATATGATCCAGCAATCCCACTCCTGGGCATATACCCAGCCAAATCTGTAATTCGAAAACATACATGCACTCCTATGTTCACAGCAACACCATTTACAATAGCCAAGACATGGAAGCAACCTAAATGTCCATCGACAGAGGAATGGATAAAGATGTGTATATATACAGTGGAATATTACTCAGCCATGAAAAAGTATAAAATAATGACATTTGCAGCAACATGGATGGACCTAGAGATTATCATACTAAATGAAGTAAGTCAGACAAATACCATATGATATCACGTATATGTGGAATCTAAAATACGACACAAATGAAAATATCTACGAAACAGAAACAGACTCACAGACATAGAGAAAAGACCTGTGGTTGCCAAGGGGGTGTTGGGGTTGGGGAGGGAAGGATTGGGAGTTTGGAGTTAGCAGGTGTAAACTAGTAGATATAGGATGGATGAACAACAAGTTCCTACTGTATAGCATGGGAAACTATATTAAATATCCTGTGATAACATATTAGTAAAAATTATAACATTGGCAATTGGAGAAAAAGGAAGAGAAACAAAGAAAATTTGAATATTACTTGTTTAAATACATACATACACATATATATATATATATATGTATATATATATATATATATATATATATATATATATATACACAAAACGGAGTCACATTGCTGTACAGCAGAAATTAACACAACTTGTAAATCAACAATATTTCAATAAAATAAAAAAAAACTATAACAGACTTATAAAAATTGAAGACACAAACAGATGTAAGGATATACTGTGTTCATGGATTGGAAGAATTAATATTAAAATTTCCACACTACCCAAAGCAATCTATAGATTCAACACAATGACATGCTTCACAGAACTAGATCAAATAATTCTCAAATTTATATGAACACACAAAAGAGCCCAAATAGCCAAAATAATTTTGAAAAGAAAAACAAAGCTGGAGGCATAATGTTTCCTGATATCAAATTACACTACCAAGCTACAGTCATCAAAACACTATGGTACTGGCACAAAAATGGACAAATAGATCAATGTAACAGAATCAAGGTTCCAGAAATGAACCAACAAATTATCTACGTCAAAGGAGGCAAGAATATATGATGGGAAAGACAGCCTCTTCAATAAATGGTGCTGGGAAAACTAGAAAGCTACCTACAAAAGAATCAAACTGGACTAGTCTCCCTTAACATGCACAAAAATAAATTCAAAATGAATTAAAGACTTCGATGTAAGAACTGAAACCATAAAATTTCTAGAAGAAACCATAGGTGGTATACTCTTTGCCATCAGTCTTAGTAATATTTGTTTGGATATATCTCCTATGGCAAGAGAAGCAACAACAAAAATAAACAAACAGAACTACATTAAACCAAAAAGCTCTGCGTAGGGAAGGATGTTATCAACAAAACGAAAATGCCATCTACTGAAAGGGAGAATACATTTGTAAACTGTATATCTGATAAAGGGTTAATACCCCAAATATACCAGGAACTCATAAAACTCAAGAGTAAAAGAACAAAGCACCCAGTTAAAAAATGAGCAGAGGATCTGAAGAGACAATTTTCCAAAACATACAGGGGATCAACAGGCACATGATAAGATGCTCAACATCACTAATCATCAGGGAAATGCAAATCAAAACAACAGTCAGACATCGTGTCACAGTTTTCAGAATATTGTATTATCAAAAAGACAACAAATAACAAATGTAGACAACAATGTGGAGATAAGGTAACCATTGTGCACTGCTTGTGAAAAGTAAATTGGTGTATCCACTATGGATAAAAGTAGGGCTATTTCTCAAAAAAATTAAAAACAGGTCTACCATATGTTCCAGCAATTCCACTTCTGTGTATTTATCTGAAGAAAAATAAAACACTAATTAGAAAATATAGAAGCACCCCTATATTCACTGCAGCATTATTTATTATAGCCAGGATACAGAAGCAACCCAAGTATCCATCAATTAATGGATAAAGAAGAAGTGATGTCTGTGTGTCTATGTACACACACACACACACACACACACACACACACACAATGGAATATTAGTCAGCCAAAGAAAAGAATGCCATCTTGCCATTTGAGAGAACATGAATAGACACAGAAGATACCATGCTAAGTCAGACAGAGAAAGACAAATACTGTATGATTTCAATTATTTGAGTAATCTAAAAAACAAAACAAATGAACATGTGACAAAACAGAAACAGTTTTGAAAATACAGAGAAAAACAGGTGGTTGCCAGAGGAGAGGGGAGTGCGAGGAGGAAAAAATAGGTGAGGGAGATTAAGAGGTACTAACTTCCAGATGCAAAATAAACCTGTCTCAGGTATAAGATGGTATACAATTTGGGAAATATAGTCAATAACTAATAAGTTTGTATGGTGACATATCATAAACACACTTTACTGTGTTGATAATTTTTAAATGTACAGAAATATCAAATTACTATGTTGGACAACTGGAACTACCAGTATTGTAGGTCAATTATAGTTCAAGAACAAACAAATAAAATCACAGAAATAAAGATTTTAGGTTACCAGAGGCAGGGTGTGGGTGGAGGGGAAACTGGATGAAAGTAGTCAAAAGGTACAAACTTCCAGTTATAAGATAATAAGTACTAGGGATTTAATGTACAACATGATAAACATAATTAACACTGCTTTATGTTATATGAAAGTTGTTAAGAGAGTATATCCTGAGAGTTATCACATTTTTTGCTATTTCTTTAATTTTTTACCCATATGAGATGATGAATTCTCACTAAACTGATTGTGATAATCATTTCAGGTGATAATCATTTCATGATGTATGTAAGTCAAATCATTGTGCTGTACACCTGAAACATACAGTGCTGTATGTCAATTATATCTCAATAAAACTTAAAGCAAAAGATGAATAACACCTTAATAAACCTAACTTAGAAAAAAAACATACCAAGATTAAGTGAATCCTACACCAGGACTCCAATGTTTTGGTTGTTAGGAAATATATTAACATAACTACTCAGCTTATAAATTTATGATAGGCATGTGATCAACTTGATAGATACAAAGGAAGTAGCATGGTAGAATTCTACAGGTAATAATTTTAAAAATAAAGAAGATATTACTACATATGTACTGAAAGAAATATCACATACCCCCAACACTAGTTCACCTATAGAGAAATAACAGAGTAATTTCCTCTAATTGTCTGAAAGATCACTAGGAGATACGAATACCTAACCTACTTAACACTTTGATGAATCAGTCAAAAAATTACCTTTGGAAAAGAAGGATTAAAATCATCTCGATTTGCAGAGCATATGGATATATATTTAGTAAGCCCAAAGAATCAATGGATTATTGTTTCAGAAAATAAGACAATAAAATATCGTAAAGACTATAACATAAGCATATAGTACACAGTTCATGTAGACACATTCCAAGCAGTTACAAGGCATATTAAAAGGGAGGCTGCAATTTTAAAAGTATAAAATAAAAATAAATCTAACAACACATGAAAAGCCTATATGAATAAAATTATCATGAACTCCTTATAAAGATAATATAGATTTGAAGAAAAGGAAAATCAAACTATTTCCTTCAATATAATAATAAATCTTATATATAGAGAAAAAATATACCAATACACATATATGTGTGTATATGTATATATATGTATGTATATTTGTGTATACATATATATATGTCTGTATACACAAAAATGTTTTTCTGGGGATAATTTATTTTTTACATAAAATAACAAGAATAGATATAATGTATGTAAAATAATGAGTTTTTACTGAAATTAAAGATTAGGTATTATTAACCTAAATATATTTTACAAGATACTTTATTTAAGTTTCATGGGAGCTACAAAGAAATATCTATTGTAATTGCACAATCGATAAAGAATTCATAGCACATCAAAAAAAATACAAAGGGACAACAACAACAAAGAGAAAGCAATGAAAGGGTAATTGTAAGCCCTTATCAACAATTAAGTTAAACATTAAGGGACTAAATTCTCTAAAAATAATGACAGAAAGTGGTTGAATTAATTTAAAAATAGAACCTACAATATGCTGTCTACAAGAGACTCTCTTTAACTTTAAGGACATATAAAGGATGTGAGAGGATGTAAAAAGGTAATTCATACAAATGGCAACCAAAAGAGACCAGAAGTAACTATATGTATATGATATAATACGTATTTTCAATCAAAATCAGTCACAAGCGACAAAGAATGTTACTATACAGTGATCAAGGGGTCAAATTATCAAGAGACTATTATAAGTATAAATATATAAGCACCCAATACTGGAGCATGTAAATATTTAAAGCAAACATTAACAAATATTATATGTAGAAAAAGCAATAAAATAATAGTAGGGTACTGCAATACCCCACATATAAACGTGGATACAGCATCCAGACAGAAAATTAATGAGGAAACATTGACCTGCTTAACACTTTAGAAAAGTAAACCTAACAGATATATACAGAACATTCCATTCAAGGACACCATAAAACACATTCTTCTCAAGGGCAAATAAAACATTCTCCAGGATATATCACTCCTGGGACACAAAGGTAACCTTAACACATTTAACATTAAAATCATACCTCAGAGCTTTCCAATCACAATGATATGGAAGTAGGACTCAATAGGAGAAAAGCCTGAAAAATTCACAAATACATGGAAATTAAACAACACACTCCGAATAACCAATGGGTCAAATTAGAAATCAAAAGAAATTAGTATCTTGAGAAAAATAAAAATACAAAATACCACAATTTAGAGAGTACATCAAAAGTAGTTCTTATGTGCCTACATTTAAAAAAATGAAAGTTTTCAAAAGAAAAACCACCTAACTTTATACATTAAGGAAGTAGAAAAAAAGAATTCCACACAAAATTAGAAGAAAGGAAAGAGCAAAGAATAGAGAAAAATGGAGTAAGACTAGAAAAAAAAAGAAAAACATCAAGCTAAGAGTTGGTGTTTTAAAAAATAAAGCCTTGGGCTTCCCTGGTGGCACAGTGGTTAAGAATCCACCTGCCAGTGCAGGCGACACAGGTTCGAGCCCTGGTCCGGGAAGATCCCACATGCCATGGAGCAACTAAGCCTGTGCGCCACAACTACTGAGCCTGTGCTCTAAAGCCCATGCTCCACAACAAGAGAAGCCACCGCAATGAGAAGCCCACGCACCACAACGAAGAGTAACCCCCGCTCACTGAAACTAGGGAAAGCCTGTGTGCAGCAACAAAGACCCAACGCAGCCCACCAAAAAAAATAAGTAAATAAAAAAATGAAGCCAATTTATAAACTTTTAGCTAGATTAACAAAGGGAAAAAAAGAGAAGTCAAAAAAATCTGATAAATGAAAGAGGAGACATCAAAGAAATACAAAGGAACATAAGAGTATATTATTAACAATTACATACCAACAAATTAGATAAGTTATAATAAATAATTAAATTCCCAGAAGCATGAAGACTAACAAGACTCAATCTTGAAGAGAAAGTCTGAGCAGACCAATAATAAATGAGGAGCTTGAAACAATAAACACAAACTTCCTGACAAAGAAATGCCCCAAACCAGATGGTTTCACTGGTGAATTCTACCAAACATTAAAAAATAATTATCACCAATCATTCTCAAACTCTTCTCAAGAAACTGAGGAAGAGGGAACACTCCCAAGCTCTTTTTATGAGGACAGCATTACTCTGACATCAAAGCCAGATAAGGAACACCACAAGAAAATAAATCTATAGGCTGATATGCCTGATGAATATAAACGCAAAAGTTCTCAGCAAAAAGTCAAACCAAATTCAAGAGCAAGTTAAAAAGTTCATACACCATAATCAAGTGGAATTTATCCCTGCCATCATAGAAGGATGACACTATATCTATCTATCAATAAGTATGATACACAATGTTAATAGAAGAATAAATACATGATCCTTTCAATAGATGCAAAAAAAGCAAGTGACAAAATTCAATACCCTTTTATGACAAAAGCATTCAACAAATTGGGAATGGTAGGAGCATACCTCAAAATAAGACCATATAATATACACCCAACGACTAACCTTGTACCCAGTGGTGAAAATCTGAAAGCTTTTCTCTTAAAATCAGGAACAAGATAAGGGTATCCACGCTCACTACTCTTATTAATGAGAGTACTGAAGTCAGAGCCAGAGTAATCTGACATGAAAATAAGAAAGAAAAAGGCATCCAAAATGGAGAGGAAGAAGTAAAGCTTTCTCTATTTTCAGAAAATATGATCTTATATATGACTCCCTGAAATATCAAAAATATATAAAATATATACTAATATCCAAAATACATAAAAATTGGTACAGCTCAATAATGAAAGAAACAAGCAATCCTGCTAAAAAATGGGCTGGGCAGAAGATCTAAATACACACTTTTCCCCAAAATAGATGGCTATACAGATGGCCAACAGGCACATGAAAAGATGCTCATCACTAATAATCAGGGATATGCAGATCAAACCCACAATGAGCTATCACCTCACACCTGTCAGAATGGCTATTATGAAAAGGACAAGAAATAACAAATGTTGACGAGAATGTGGATAAAACAGAATCCTAGCACACTGTTGGTGGGAATGTAAATTGGTGTAGCCACTATGGAAAACAGTATGGAAATTCCTCAAAAAATTAAAAATAGAACTATCATACAATCCTGCAATTCCACTTTTGGGTATTTATCTGAAAAAAAAAGACTAACTGGAAAACACATATATGTGCTATGTTCATTACAGCATTATTTACAATAGCCAAGATATGGAAACAATGTAAGCACCACTGATAGATGAATTGATAAAGAAGATATGATATATCACAAGAAGATGTGTGTGTGTGTGTGAATATGTAAGTATACATATATACATACATACAATGGAATACTACTCAGCCATAGAAAAGAATGAAATATTGCTGTTTGCAAAAACATGGATGGATCTTGGTGTTATTAGTTTAAGTGAAGTAAGTCAGAGAGAGAAAGACAAATACTGTATGATTTCACTAATATATGGAACCCAAAACACAAAACAAATCTCATAGATACATAAGATAGATTGATGGTTTCAGAGGGGATGGGTGGTAGGGGGTTGATCAAAAGGGTGAAGGGGGTCAAGAACTACAAATGTCCAGTTATAAAATAATGTACATATAATGTACAGCATGGTGACTGTAGTCAAAATTATTGTATTGCCGATTTGGAAGTAGCTAAGAAAGTAAATGAAAAAAGTTGTCAATGAAAAAGGTTAATTTTGTAACTTCATATGGTGACAGGTGGTAACTAGACTAATTATGGTGATCACTTTACAATGTATACAAATGTTGAATCATTGTGTTGTATTCCTTAAATTAATATAATTTTATATGTCAATATATTTTGATTAAAAACAACCACTCTAATAGGTCAAAATAGTGCTGCCACACAAATAGTATAAACTCCCTTATGTTAGGTAATTACAGAGAAAATTTAAAAGCTCAAAGATTAAATTTCTGAAAAAAAAAAATCAAAACTACAAGACGTCACAGAGCTGGGAGAAGATGGTGGAGTAGGAAGACCCAGAGCACACATCCTTTCAAAGGCACACCAAAAGCAAAACTATCTGCAGAATGGCCATCGGTGAAAAAGACCTGGAACCTACCAGAGAAGACCTTCTACAACTAAAGATATAAAGGAGGATTGACAAGATGTGTGGTAGGGATGGAGCTGCAATATAGTCAAGTCCCATACCTGCAGGTTGGCAACCCCCAAATGGGAGAATAATTACAATTGCAGAGGTTCTCTCAAAAGAGAGAGAGGATTATTCAGCCAAGTCCCACTGAGCTCCTTCCTCCATGAGCTAAAGTACCAGCAGGGGAGGGGACAGGGGAGGGGACTGGCACAGGTAATGGGGAACATGAAAAGATGATTGTTAACTAAGGAAAACCAGCTATCCCAAGAATGTTCTGAGATTGGAACCAAGATGGCAGAGCAGAAGGACACGCTCTCACTCCCTCTTGCAAGAACACCAGAATCACAACTAGCTGCTGAATAATCATCGACAGGAAGACACTGGAACTCACCAAAAAATATACCCCACATCCAAAGACAAAGGAAAAGCCACAGTGAGATGGTAGAAGGGGCACAATCACAATAAAATCAAATCCCATAACTGCTGGGTGGGTGACTCACAGACTGGAGAACACTTATACCACAGCAGTCCACCCACTGGAGTGAAGGTTCTGAGCCCCACGTCAGGCTTCCCAACCTGGGGGTCCAGCAACGGGAGGAGGAATTCCTAGAGAATCAGACTTTGAAGCCTACTGGGATTTGATTGCAGCACTTCGACAGAACTGGGGGAATACAGAGACTCCACTCTTGGAGGGCACACACAAAGTAGTGTGTGCATCAGGACCCAGGGGAAGGAGCAGTGACCCCAGGGGAGACTGAACCAGACCTACCTGCTACTGTTGGAGGGTCTCCTGCAGAGATGGGGGTGGCTGTGGCTCACTGTGGGGACAAGAACACCGGCAGCAGAAGTTCTGGGAAGTACTCCTTGGCGTGAGCCCTCCCAGAGTCCGCCATTAGCCCCACCAAAGAGCACAGGTAGGCTTCAGTGTTGGGTTGCCTCAGGCCAAACAACCAATAGGGAGGGAACCCAGCCCCACCCATCAGTAGTCAAGCAGATTAAAGTTTTACTGAGCTCCGCCCACCAGAGCAACAGCCAGCTCTACCCACCACCAGTCCCTCCCATCAGGAAACTTGCATAAGCCTCTTGGATAGCCTCATCCACCAGAGGGCAGAAAGCAGAAGCAAGAAGAACTACAATCGTGCAGCCTGTGGAACAAAAACCACATTCACAGAAAGACAGACAAGATGAAAGGCAGAGGGCTATGCACCAGATGAAGGAACAAGATAAAACCTCAGAAAAACAACTAAATGAAGTGGAGATAGGCAACCTTGCAGAAAAAGAATTCGGAATAATGATAATGAAGATGATCCAGAACCTCAGAAAAAGAATGGAGGCAAGGATTGAGAAGATGCAAGAAATGTTTAACAAAGACCTAGAAGAATTAAAGAACAAACAAACAGAGATGAACAATAGAATAACTGAAATGAAAAATACACTAGAAGGAATCAGTAGCAGAATAACTGAGGCAGAAGAACGGATAAGTGACCTGGAAGACAGAATGGTGGAATTCACTGCTGCAGAACAGATTAAAGAAAAAAGAATGAAAAGAAATGAAGACAACCTAAGAGACCTCTGGGACAACATTAAATGCAACAACATTCGCATTATAGGGGTCCCAGAAGGAGAAGAGAGAGAGAAAGGACCAGAGAAAATATTTGAAGAGATTATAGTCGAAAACTTCCCTAACATGGGAAAGGAAAGAGCCACCCAAGTCCAGGAAGCGCAGAGTCCCATAGAGAATAAACCCAAGGAGAAACACGCTGAGACACGTAGTAATCAAATTGGCAAAAATTAAAGACAAAGAAAAATTATTAAAAGCAGCAAGGGAAGGGGCTTCCCTGGTGGCGCAGTGGTTGAGAGTCCGCCTGCTGATGCAGGGGACACGGGTTCGTGCCCGGTCCGGGAAGATCCCACATGCAGTGCAGTGGCTAGGCCCGTGAGCCATGGCCACTGAGCCTGCGCGTCTGGAGCCTGTGCTCCGCAATGGGAGATGCCACAACAGTGAGAGGCCCATGTACCGCAAAAAAAAAAAAAAAAGCAGCAAGGGAAAAATGACAAATAACATACCAGGGAATACCCATAAGGTTAACAGCTGATTTCACAGCAGAAACTCTACAAGCCAGAGGTGAGTGGCATGAAACACTTAAAAGTGATGAAGGGAAGAATCTACAACCAAGATTACTCTACCTGGCAAGGATCTCATTCAGATTCAATGGAGAAATCAAAAGCTTTACAGACAAGCAAAAGCTAAGAGAATTCAGCACCACCAAACCAGCTCTACAACAAATGCTAAAGCAACTTCTCTAAGTGGGAAACACAAGAGAGGAAAAGGACCTACAAAAACAAACCCAAAACAATAAATGGTCATAGGAACATACATATCAATAATTACCCTAAATGTGAATGGATTAAATGCTCCAACCAAAAGACACAGGTTTGCTTAATGGATACAGAAACAAGACCTATATATATGCTATCTGTAAGAGACCCACTTCAGACCTACAGACACCTTGAGAATGAAAGTGAGGGGATGGAAAAAGATATTCCATGCAAATGGAAATCAAAAGAAAGTTGGAGTAGCAATACTCATATCAGATAAAATAGACTTTAAAATGAAGAATGTTACAAGAGACAAGGAAGGACACTACATAATGATCACGGGATCGATCCAAGAAGAAGATATAACAATTATAAATATATATGTACCCAACATAGGAGCACCTCATACCTAAGGCAACTGCTAACAGCTATAAAAGAGGAAATCGACAGTAACACAGTAATAGTGGGGGACTTTAACACCTCACTTACACCAATGGACAGATCATCTAAAATGAAAATAAATAAGGAAACAGAAGCTTTAAATGATATAATAGAGCAGAGAGATTTAATTGATATTTATAGGACATTCCATCCAAAAACAGCAGATTACACTTTCTTCTCAAGTGCACATGGAACATTCTCCAGGATAGATCACATCTTGGGTCACAAATCAAGCCTCAGTAAATTTAAGAAAATTGAAATCATATCAAGCATCCTTTCTGACCACATGCTATGAGATTAGAAATGAATTACAGGGAAAAACACGTAAAAAAATACAAACACATGGAGGCTAAACAATACGTTAGTAAATAACCAAGAGATCACTGAAGAAATCAAAGAGGAAATCAAAAAATACCTAGAGACAAATGACAATGAAAACACAATGATCCAAAACCTACGGGATGCAGCAAAAGCAGTTCTAAGAGGGAAGTTTACAGCAATACAATCCTACCTCAAGAAACAAGAAACATCTCAAATAAACAACCTAACCTTACACCTAAAGGAACGAGAGAAAGAAGAACAAACAAAATCCAAAGTTAGTGGAAAGAAAGAAATCATAAAAATCAGAGCAGAAATAAATGAAATGGAAACAAAGAAAACAAGAGCAAAGATCAATAAAACTAAAAGCTGGTTCTTTGAGAAGATAAATAAAATTGATAAACCATTAGCCAGACTCATCAAGAAAATGAGGGAGAGGACTCAAATCAATAAAATTAGAAATGAAAAAGGAGAAGCTACAAGAGACACTGCAGAAATACAAAGCATCCTAAGACTACTACTACAAGCAACTCTATGCCAATAACATGGACAACCTGGAAGAAATGGACAAATTCCTAGAAAGATATAACTATCCAAGACTGAACCAGGAAGAAATAGAAAACATGAAAAGACTAATTACAAGTAATGAAATTGAAACTGTGATTAAAAATCTTCCAAGAAACAAAACTCCAGGACCAGATGGCTTCACAGGTGAATTCTATCAAACATTTAGAGAAGAGCTAACACCCATCCTTCTCAAACTCTTCCAAAAAACTGCAGAGGAAGGAACACTCCCAAACACATTCTATAAGGCCACCATCACCCTGATACCAAAATCAGACAAAGATACTACAAAAAAAGAAAATTACAGACCAATATCACTAATGAATATAGATGCAAAAATCCTCAACAAAATACTAGCAAACAGAATCCAACAACACATTAAAAGGATCATACACCATAATCAAGTGGGATTTATCCCAGGGGTGCAAGGATTCTTCAAATCAATTCTTCAAAATGCAAATCAATCAATGTGATACACCATATTAACAAATTCAAGATTAAAAACCATATGATTGGGCTTCCCTGGTGGCGCAGTGGTTGAGAGTCTGCCTGCCAATGCAGGGGATGTGGGTTCGTGCCCCGGTCCAGGAAGATCCCACATGCTGTGGAGCGGCTAGGCCCGTGAGCCATGGCTGCTGAGCCTGTGCGTCCGGAGCCTGTGCTCCACAACGGGAGAGGGTGCAACAGTGAGAGGCCCGCGTACCACACAAAACAAAACAAAACATATGATCATCTCAATAGATGCAGAAAAAGCTTTTGACAAAATTCAACACCCATTTATGATAAAAACTCTCCAGGAAGTGGGCATAGAGGGAACCTACCTCAACATAATAAAGGCCATGTATGACAAACCCATAGCAAACATCATTCTCAAAGGTGAAAAGTTGAAAGCATTTCTTCTAAGATCAGGAACACGACAAGGATGTCCACGCTCACCACTATTATTCAACATAGTTTTGGAAGTCCTGGCCACGGCCATCAGAGAAGAAAAAGAAATAAAAGGAATACAAATTGGAAAAGAAGAAGTAAAACTGTCACTGTTTGCAGATGACAAGATACTATAGATAGAGAATCCTAAAAATGCTACCAGAAAACTACTAGAGTTAATCAATGAATTTGGTAAAGTAGCAGGATAAAAAATTAATGCACAGAAATCTCGTGCATTCCTATACACTAATGATGCAAAATCTGAAAGAGAAATTAAGGAAACACTCCCATTTACCACTGCAACAAAAAGAATAAAATACCTAGGAATACACCTACCTAGGAGACAAAAGACCTGCATGCAGAAAACTATAAGACACTGATGAAAGAAATTAAAGATGATACCAACAGATGGAGAGATATACCATGTTCTTGGATTTGAAGAATTAATACTGTGAAAATAACTATACTACCCAAAGCAATCTACAGATTCAATGCAATCCCTATCAAATTATCAATGGCATTTTTTACGGAACTAGAACAAAAAAAATCTTAAAATTTGTATGGAGACACAAAAGACCCCGAATAGCCAAAGCAGTCTTGAGGGAAAAAAAAGGAGCTGGAGGAATCAGACTCCCTGACTTCAGACTATACTATAAAGTTACAGTAATCAAGACAATATGGTACTGGCACAAAAACAGAAATACAGATCAATGGAACAAGATAGAAAGCCCAGAGATAAACCCACGCACCTATGGTCAACTAATCTATGAAAAAGGAGGCAAGGATATACAACGGAGAAAAGACAGTCTCTTCAATAAGTGGTGCTGGGAAAACTGGACAGCTACATGTAAGAGAATGAAAACAGAACACTCCCTAACATCATACACAAAAATACACTCAAATTGGATTCAAGACCTAAATGTAAAACCAGACACTATAAAACTCTTAGAGGAAAACACAGGAAGAACACTCTTTGACATAAATCACAGGAAGATCATTTTTGATCCACCTCCTAGAATAATGGAAATAAAAACAAAAATAAACAAATGGGACCTAATGAAACTTCAAAGCTTTTGCACAGCAAAGAAAACTGTAAACAAGACAAAAAGACAACCCTCAGAATGGGAGAAAATATTTGCAAACGAATCAACGGACAAAGGATTTTTTTTTTGCGGTACGCAGGCCTCTCACTGTTGTGGCCCCTCCCGTTGCGGACCACAGGCTCCGGACGCACAGGCTCTGCGGCTCACAGGCCCAGCCGCTCCACGGCATGTGGGATCTTCCCGGACCGGGGCAGAAACTTGTGTCCCCTGCATCGGCAGGCGGACTCTTAACCACTGCGCCACCAGGGAAGCCCCGGACAAAGGATTAATCTCCAAAATATATAAACAGCTCATGCAGCTAAATATTAAAAAAAACAAAAAACCCAATTGAAAAATGGGAAGAAGACCTAAATAGACATTTCTCCAAAGAAATACAGATGGCCAAGAAGCACATGAAAAGCTGCTTAACATCACTAACTATTAAAGAAATGCAAATCAAAACTACAATGAGGTCTCTCCTCACACCAGTTACAATGGACATCATCATAAAATCTACAAACAACAATTGCTGAAGAGGGTTTGGAGAAAAGGGAACCCTCTTGCACTGTCGGTGGGAATGTAAATTGATACAGCCACTATGGAGAACAGTATGGAGGTTCCTTAAAAAACTAAAAATAGAATTACCATATGATCCAGCAATCTCACTCCTGGGCATATACCCAGAAAAAACCATAATTCAAAAAGACACATGCGGGCTTCCCTGGTGGCGCAGCGGTTGAGAGTCCACCTGCCGATGCAGGGGACACGGGTTCATGCCCCCATCTGGGAGGATCCCACATGCCGCAGAGCGGCTGGGCCCGTGAGCCATGGCCGCTGAGCATGCGCGTCCGGAGCCTGTGCTCCGCCAACGGTAGAGGCCACAACAGGGAGAGGCCCGCGTACCGAAAAAAAAAAAAAAAAAAGACACATGCAACCTATGTTCATTGCAGCACTATTTACAATAGCCAGGTTATGGAAGCAAACCTAAATGCCCACCGAAAGACGAATGGATAAAGAAGATGTGGTATATATACACAATGGAATATTACTCACCCATAAAAAGGAACGAAATTGGGTCACTTGTTGAGACGTGGATGGATCTAGAGACTGTCATACAGAGTGAAGTAAGTCAGAAAGAGAAAAACAAACATCGTATATTAACGCATATATGTGGAACCTAGAAAAATGGTACAGATGAAGTGGTTTGCAGGGTAGAAACAGAGACACAGATGTAGAGAACAAATGTATGGACACCAAGGGTAGAAAGCAGTGGGGTGGTGGGGGTGGTGGTGTGATGAATTGGGCGATTGGGATTGACATGTATACACTGATGGGTATAAAATTGATGACTAATAATAAACTGCTGTATAAAAAAAAATTCAAAAATTAAAAAAAAAATAGAGAGAGGTCCAAGCCCCACATTGGGCTCCTCAGCATGGGGTCCTGCACCGAGTAAACCAGCCACCAGAGCATTTGGCTTTGAAGGCTAGTGGGGCTTAATTTCAGGAGTTCCAGAGGGTTAGGGGAAATAGAGGCTTCACTCTTAATGGGCACACACAAAAATCGCACATGCTGTGGGACCCAGGGAAGAAGCAGTAATATGATAGGAGCCTGGGTCAGACCTACTTGTTGATTTTGGAGAGCATCCTGGAGAGGCAGGAGATAACTGGAGCTCACCCTGGGGACACAGACTCTGGCAACAGCCATTCTGAGGAGCTCGTTCTACCAAGTGGACACTGTTGCTGGCTAATGCCATCTTGGAACCCTCCCTCTAGCTTATAGCCCGAATACCCAGCCCTGCCCAGACCAAAGAGCCGGTGCTGGTATGCCTCAGGACAAGCGACTAACACGAGACAGACACAGCCCCACCCACTGGCAGAAAGACTGCCTTAGGACTGTGTCAGCTCACAACCACCTCTGGACATGGTCCTGCCCGTCAGAGGGCCCAAGACATGTTCTCATGCTCCAGTGCACAGGCACTAAACCTGAGACTCTAAGGGCCCTCCAGCCGGAGAATCTGAGACCCAGCTCCAACCAAGAGTGGGCAGGCACCATCCCCAGAATTCCATGGGTCCGAGCTACAACCTCTACAGAGCTTGCTCCAGCCTCAGGACCAGCTTCCCCATCAGGGGTGGACACCAGCCACAAGAAAACCACAGTCCTGCAGTCTGTGGATCTGGTCCACCCACCAGGAGGGCAGACCAGGCCCCGGGACTAGCTGGGCCCTAGGCCACCCACCAGCAAGCTTGCTGTAGCCTCAAGCCCAGCTTCACCCACCAGTGGGCAGACCCCAGCCATAAGAAAACCACAGCCCCATGCCTCCGGACATAGCTCACCCACTAGCAGGCCAGATCCTTCTTTGGGACCACCTGGGCCCTGGTGCCAAGCACCAGCAGTTCAACAGAAGGTTCAAGACACCCCAGGCCCTGCAGCCAACTGTCTCAGAAAGCAGCCCCACCCACCAATGATCCAACACAAGTTCTGGGACCCCTGGGACCTGTAACCAGACTCCAGGATGTGGTTTCACCCACAGAGGTCGAGCAACAGCACTGGGGTTTCCTGGACACTGACTCCACCCACCAGTAATGCAGCACTTGCCCTGGGTAACCCCACGGTTCTGCAGTAAGCCGCCTCCTGACACAGTCCTAACAAAGAGTAGCTAGCCACAAGCCTCTACACAAGGCAGGAACCAGCAACCAACCAGACCAGGGGCCAACCAAGCCTACCAGACCACCCACATAGTGAGCCCACCACAACAGAAAGACCCACGGAGCCCTCACAGTGGAAACCTCTAAAGCATAAAGCTCTGGTGTTGAGAGGAAAGTGCACTGCTGGGACATATAGGAGGTCTCCTGCAAAAAGCCACTTCTCCAACATTGGGAAAAAAACATAACCAACCTGTGAGATACATAAAAATATAAACAGCAAATTAGGGAAAACTGTGACAGAGGAACATGTTCCAGAAAAAGGAACAAGATAAAACCTCAAAAGAAGAAGTTAAGATAGGCAATCTACCCAAGAAAGAATGCAGAGTAGTGATCATAAAGATGATCAAAAACTCGGGAGAAGAATGGATGCAAAAAGAAGCCAGAAATTTTCAACAAAAATTTAGAGACTATAAAGAACAATCAATCAAAGATGAAGAATAAAATAACTGAAATGAAAAACATACTAGAAGAAATCAACAGCAGACTAAATGATATAGAGGAATGAAGCAGTGAGCTGGAAGACAGAGTAGTGGAAACCACTGATGCTGAAGAGAAAAAAGAAGGAAAAGAAATGAGGACAGCTTAATAGACCTCTGGGACAACAGCAAGTGCACTAATATTTGCATTATAGGGGACCCAGAAGAAGAAGAGAGAGAAAAAGGGGCTGTGAACATAACTGAAGACATAACAGGTGATAAGTTCCCTAACCTGGGATAGGAAAGAGACACCCAAGTTTGGGAAGCACAGAATATCCCATACAGGATTACCCATAGAGGAAAGCATGAAGACACACTGTAATAAAAATGGCAAAAATTAAAGTGAGAATGTTAAAAGTAGCAAGAGAAAAGCAGCACAAGGGAACTCCCATTTGGCTAACAGCTGACTTTTCAGCATAAACTCTGCAGGCCAGCAGGGAGTCGCAGGATATATTCAAAGTGATGAAAGGGATAAAAAAAAAACTTACAACCAAGAATACACTAAACAGCAAGGTTCTTTTTCAGATTTGATGGAGAGATCACAAGCTTCACAAACAAGCAGAAGCTGAAAGAGTTCAGAACCACCAAACCACCTTTATAAGAAATGTTAAAGGAAATTCTCTAAGCAAAAAACATGAAAATTATAAGAGGGAAAAAAGCTGATTGGTAAAGGTGAACATATAGTAAAGGTAGGAAATCATCCATGCACAAATCTAGTAGGAAGGTTAAAAGAGAAATGTAGTAAAATCATCTATAGATAATAGGCAGTTAAGGGCCACACAAAACAGTTATGTATAAGATATGGTATCAAGGCAGTAATCATGAGGGGTGGGTAGTATAAATGCAGGTTGTGAAAATGCACTGAAATGAAGAGATCAGCAACATAAAATAACTATATATATATATATATATATGGGTATATATAAGACTGATG
Organism: Lipotes vexillifer; assembly: GCF_000442215.2. Taxonomy (NCBI): domain Eukaryota; kingdom Metazoa; phylum Chordata; class Mammalia; order Artiodactyla; family Lipotidae; genus Lipotes; species Lipotes vexillifer. The sequence continues at coordinate 535,849 of NW_006776111.1, forward strand.
GTAACCACAAACTAAAAATCTGTAATAGAGACACACATGGACACAAAAGTAAAAGGACTCCAAACATAACACTAAAGATATCCATCAAGTCACAAGTGAAGAGAACAAAAAGAAGGAACAAGAAAGACCTAAAAAACAACCCCAAAACAATTAACAAAATGGCAATAAGTACATATCAATAATTATATTAAATGTAAATGGACTAAATGCTCCAAGCAAAAGACATAGAGTGCTTGAATGGATACAAAAACAATATCTGTATAAAATGTTGCCTACAAGAGACACGTTTCAGATCTAAAGACACAAACTGAAAGTAGAGAGATGGAAAAATGTAGTCCATACAAATGGATATCAAAAGAGGGCCAGGGTAGCAATACTTATATTAGACAAATTAGACTTTAAAATAAGGACTGTTAAAAAGAGTCAAAGAAGGACATTACATAATGATCAAGGGGTCAATCCAAGAAGACATAATAACTGTAAATATATATCCACCCAAAATAGGAGCACCTAAATACACAGAGCAAGTATTAACTGACAAAGAGGGAGAAATTGACAGTAACACAGTAATAGTAGGGAAATTTAAAACCCCATTTGTATCAATGGACAGGTCATTCAGCCAAAATCAATAAGGAAGCACTGGCCTTAAATGACATATTATACCAGATGGATTTTATGGGTGGGTGTGTGTGTGTGTGTGTGTGTGTGTGTGTGTGTGTGTATAAAACATTCCATCCAAAAGTGACCAAATACACTTCCTTCTGAAATGCACATGGAACTTTCTCCAGGAGAGATCACACGCTAGGCCTCAAAACAATCCACAGTAAACTTAAGAAAACTGAAATCATATAAAGTATCATTTACAAACACAATGCTATGGGACTACAAATCAACTATAAGAAAAAAAACTGCAAAAACACAAACATGGAGGCTAAGCAATATGCTACTAAACAAACAATGGATCACTGAAGATATCAAAGAGGAAAAGAAAAATACCTAGAGACAAATGAAAATGAAAACACAACAATCCAAAAATCTATGGACACAGCCAAAGCAGTTCTAAAAGTTTACAGTGATACAAGCTTACCATAGGAAACAAGAAAAATCTCAATGAACAACGCAACCATACACACAAAGGACCTAGAAAAAGAACACAGCTCAAAGTTAGTAAAAAAAAAAAAAAAAAAAAATCGGCAGAGATCAACTTCCTCCCCACAGATACTCCAGAAATACATCTACACGTGGAACAACTCCTACAGAACACCTACTGAACGCTGGCAGAGGACCTCAGACCTCCCAAAAGGCAAGAAACCCCCCACATACCTGGGTAGGGCAAAAGAAAAAAGAATAAACAGAGACAAAATGATAGGGATGGGACTGGCACCAGTGGGAGGGAGCTGTGAAGGAGGAAAGGTTTCCACACACTAGGAAGCTCCTTCACGGGCAGAGACTGCAGATGGCAGAGGCGGGAGCTCCGGAGCTGCGGAGAAGAGCACAGCAACAGGGGTGCAGAAGGCAAAGCGGGGAGAGATTCCTGCACAGAGGATCCGTGCCGACCAGCATTCACCAGCCCGAGAGGCTTGCCTGCTCACTTGCCAGGGCAGGCCGGGCTGGTAGTTAAGGCTCGGGCTTCAGTCAGAGCACCGGGAGAGCACTGGGGTTGGCGGCGTGAACACAGCCTGAAGGGGGCTAGTGAGCCACAGCTGGCCAGGAGGGAGTCCGGGGAAAATCTGGACCTGCCGAAGAGGCAAGAGACTTTTTCTTCCTTCTTTGTTTCCTGGTGCGCGAGAAGAGGGGATTAAGAGCGCTCCTTAAAGGAGCTCCAGAGACGGGCGCAAGCCGCGGCTAAAAGCTCGGACCCCAGAGACGGGCATGAGACACTAAGACTGCGCTGCCGCCACCAAGAAGCCTGTGTGTGAGCACAGGTCACTATCCACATCCCCCTTCCAGGGAGCCTGTGCAGCCAGCCACTGCCAGGGTCCCGGGATCCAAGGACAACTTCCCCGGAAGAACGCACGGCGCACCTGAGGCTGGTGCAACATCACGCCGGACTCTGCGCCGCAGGCTCACCCCGCATCCCGTGCCCCTCCCTCCCCCTGGCCTGAGTGAGCCAGAGCCCCCGAATCAGCGGCTCCTTTAACCCCGTCCTGTCTGAGCGAAGAACAGACGCCCTCTGGCGACCTACATGCAGAGGCAGGGCCAAACCCAAAGCGGAGCCCCTGGGAGCTGTGAGAACAAAGAAGAGAAAGGGAAATCTCTCCCAGCAGCCTCAGAAGCAGCGGATTAAAGCTCCACAATCAACTTGATGTACTCTGCATCTGTGGAATACATGAATAGACAACGAATCATCCCAAATTGAGGAAGTGGACTTTGAGAGCAAGATTTATGATTTTTTTCCCCTTTTCCTCTTTTTGTGATTGTGTATGTGTATGGTTCTGTGTGAGATTTTGTCTGTATAGCTTTGCTTCCACCATTTGTCCTAAGGTTCTATCCGTCTGTTTTTGTTTTTGTTTTTAATATTTTTTCTTAATATTAATTATTTTAATTATTTTATTTTATTTTACTTTATCTTCTTTCTTTCTTTCTTTCCTTCCTTCCCTCCTTTATACAACGGATCATCTCAAATTGAGGAGATGGGCTTTGAGAGCAAGATTTATGATTTTTTCCCCTTTTCCTCTTTTTGTGAGTGTGTATGTGTATGCTTCTGTGTGAGATTTTGTCTGTATAGCTTTGCTTCCACCATTTGTCCTAGGGTTCTATCTGACCGTTTTTTAAAAAATTTTTTTCTTTTTTTCGTAATAATTATTTTTTAATTTTATAACTTTATTATATTTTATCTTACTTTATTTTATTTTACTTTACCTTCGTTTTTTCCTTCCTTCCTTCCTTCCTCCCTCCCTTCCTTCCGCCCTCCCTCCTTTCCTTCTTTCTTTCTTTTCTTTCTTCCTCTACTAATTCTTTCTTTCTAATTTTCCTCCCTTTTATTCTGAGCCGTGTGGATGAAAGGCTCTTGGTGCTGCAGCCAGAAGTCAGGGCTGTGCCTCTTAGGTCGGAGAGCTAACTTCAGAACACTAGTCCACAAGAGACCGCCCAGCTCCACACAATATCAAATGGCAAAAATCTCCCAGAGATCTCCAACTCAACACCAGCACCCAGCTTCACTCAACGACCAGCAAGCTACAGTGCTGGACATCCTATGCCAAACAACTAGCAAGACAGGAACACAACACCACCCATTAGCAGAGAGGCTGCCTAAAATCATAAGTCCACAGACACCCCAAAACACACCACCAGACGTGGACCTGCCCACCAGAAAGACAAGATCAAGCCTCATCCACCAGAACACAGGCACTAGTCCCCTCCACCAGGAAGCCTACACAACCCACTGAACCAACCTTAGCCACTGCGGACAGACACCAAAAACAACAGGAACTAGGAACCAGCAGCCTGCAAAAAGGAGACCCCCAAACGCAGTAAGATAAGCAAAACGAGAAGACAGGAAAACACACAGCAGATGAAGGAGCAAGATAAAAACCCACCAGACCTAACAAATGAAGAGGAAATAAGCAGTCTACCTGAAAAAGAATTCAGAAAAATAATAGTAAAGATGATTCAAAATCTTGGAAATAGAATAGAGAAAATGCAAAAAACATTTAACAAGGACCTAGAAGAACTAAAGATGAAACAAACAATGATGAACAACACAATAAATGAAATTAAAAAAACTATAGACGGGATCAATAGCAGAATAACTGAGGCAGAAGAACAGATAAGTGACCTGGAAGATAAAATAGTGGAAATAACTACTGCAGAGCAGAATAAAGAAAAAAGAATGAAAATAATGGAGGACAGTCTCAGAGATCTCTGGAACAACAGTAAATGCACCAACATTCGAATTATAGCGGTTCCAGAAGAAAAAGAGAAAAAGAAAGGGACTGAGAAAATATTTGAAGAGATTATAGTTGAAAACTTCCCTAATATGGGAAAGGAAATAGTTAATGAAGTCCAGGAAGCACAGAGAATCCCATACAGGATAAATCCAAGGAGAAATACACCAAGACACATATTAATCAAACTGTCAAAAACTAAATACAAAGAAAACATATTAAAAGCAGCAAGGGAAAAACAAAAAATAACACACAAGGGAATCTTCATAAGGTCAACAGCTGATCTTTCAGCAGAAACTCTGCAAGCCAGAAGGGAGTGGCAGGACATATTTAAAGTGATGAAGGAGTAAAACCTACAACCAAGATTACCGTACTCAGCAAGAATCTCATTCAGATTTGATGGAGAAATTAAAACCTTTACAGACAAGCAAAAGCTGAGAGAGTTCAGCACCACCAAAGCAGCTTTACAACAAATGCTAAAGGAACTTCTCTATGCAAGAAACACAAGAGAAAGAAAAGACCTACAATAACAAAACCAAAACAATTAAGAAAATGGGAAAAGGAACATACATATCGACAATTCCCTTAAATGTAAATCGATTAAATGCTCCCGCCAAAAGACAAAAGACGGACTGGCTGAATGGATACAAAAACAAGACCCATATATATGTTGTCTACAAGAGACCCGCTTCAGACCTAGGGACACATACAGACTGCAAGTGAGGGGATGGGAAAAGATATTCCAGGCAAATGGAAACCAAAAGAAAGCTGGAGTAGCAATCCTCATATCAGACAAAATAGATTTTAAAATAAAGGCTGTTACAAGAGACAAAGAATGACACTACATAATGATCAAGGGATCAATCCAAGAAGAAGATACAACAATTGTAAATATTTATGCAACCAACATAGGAGCACCTCAATACATAAGGCAAATACTAACAGCCATAAAAGGGGAAATCGACATTAACACATTCATAGTAGGGGACTTTAACACCCCACTTTCACCAATGGACAGATCATCCAAAATGAAAATAAATAAGGAAACACAAGTTTTAAATGATACATTCAACAACATGGACTTAATTGATATTTATAGGACATTCCGTCCAAAAACAACAGAATACACATTCTTCTCAAGTGCTCATGGAACATTCCCCAAGATAGATCATATCTTGGGTCACAAATCAAACCTTAGTAAATTTAAGAAAACTGAAATTGTATCAAGTATCTTTTCTGACCACAACCCTATGAGATTAGATATCAATTACAGGAAAAGATCTGTAAAAAATACAAACACATGGAGGCTAAACAATACACTACTTAATAAAGAAGTGATCACTGAAGAAATCAAAGAGGAAATTAAAAAATACCTAGAAACAAATGACAATGGAGATACAACGACCCAAAACCTATGGGATGCAGCAAAAGCAGTTCTAAGAGGGAAGTTTATAGCAATACAAGCCCACCTTAAGAAGCAGGAAACATCTCGAATAAACAACCTAACCTTGCACCTCAAGCAATTAGAGAAAGAAGAACAAAAAAACCCCAGAGTTAGCAGAAGGAAAGAAATCATAAAAATCAGATCAGAAATAAATGAAAAAGAAATGAAGGAAACAATAGCAAAGATCAATAAAACTAAAAGCTGGTTCTTTGAGAAGATAAACAAAATAGATAAACCATTAGCCAGACTCATCAAGAAAAAAAGGGAGAAGACTCAAATCAATAGAATCAGAAATGAAAAAGGAGAAGTAACAACTGACACTGCAGAAATACAAAAAATCATGAGGGATTACTACAAGCAACTCTATGCCAATAAAATGGACAATCTGGAAGAAATGGACAAATTCTTAGAAATGCACAAACTGCCAAGACTGAATCAGGAAGAAATAGAAAATATGAACAGACCAATCACAAACACTGAAATTGAAACTGTGATTAAAAATCTTCCAACAAACAAAAGCCCAGGACCACATGGCTTCACAGGTGAATTCTATCAAACATTTACAGAAGAGCTAACACGTATCCTTCTCAAACTCTTCCAAAATATAGCAGAGGGAGGAACACTCCCAAACTCATTCTACGAGGCCACCATCACCTTGATACCAAAACCAGACAAGGATGTCACAAAGAAAGAAAACTACAGGCCAATATCACTGATGAACATAGATGCAAAAATCCTCAACAAAATACTAGCAAACAGAATCCAACAGCACATTAAAAGGATCATACACCATGATCAAGTGGGGTTTATTCCAGGAATGCAAGGATTCTTCAATATATGCAAATCTATCAATGTGATAAACCATATTAACAAATTGAAGGAGAAAAACCATATGATCATCTCAATAGATGCAGAGAAAGCTTTTGACAAAATTCAACACCCATTTATGATAAAAACCCTGCAGAAAGTAGGTGTAGAGGGAACTTTCCTCAATATAATAAAGGCCGTATATGACAAGCCCACAGCCAACATCATCCTCAATGGCGAAAAACTGAAAGCATTTCCACTAAGGTCAGGAACAAGACAAGGTTGCCCACTCTCACCACTCTTATTCAACATAGTTTAGGAAGTGCTAGCCACAACAATCAGAGAAGAAAAGGAAATAAAAGGAATCCAAATAGGAAAAGAAGAAGTAAAGCTGTTACTGTTTGCAGATGACATGATACTCTACATAGAGAATCCTAAAGATGCTACCAGAAAACTACTAGAGCTAATCAATGAATTTGGTAAAGTAGTAGGACACAAAATTAATGCACAGAAATCTTTGGCATTCCTATACACTAATGATGAAAAATCTGGAAATGAAATTAAGAAAACACTCCCATTTACCATTGCAACAAAAATAATAAAATATCTAGGAATAAACCTACCTAAGGAGACAAAAGACCTGTATGCAGAAAATTATAAGACACTGATGAAAGAAATTAAAGATGATACAAACACATGGAGAGATATACCATGTTCTTGGATTGGAAGAATCAACACTGTGAAAATGACTATACTCCCCAAAGGAATCTACAGATTCAATGCAATTCCTATCAAACTACGAATGGCATTTTTCACAGAATTAGAACAAAAAATTTCACAATTTGTATGGAAAAACAGAAGACCCCGAATAGCCAAAGCAATCTTGAGAATGAAAAATGGAGCTGGAGGAATCGGGCTCCCTGACTTCAGACTATACTACAAAGCTACAGAAATCAAGACAGTATGGTACTGGCACAAAAACAGAAAGATAGATCAATGGAACAGGATAGAAAGCCCAGAGATAAACCCACGCTCATATGATCACCTTATCTTTGATAAAGGAGGCAGGAATGTACAGTGGAGAAAGGACACCCTCTTCAATAAGTGGTGCTGGGAAAACTGGACAGCTACATGTAAAAGTATGAGATTAGATCACTACCTAACACCATACACAAAAATAAGCTCAAAATGGATTAAAGACCTAAACGTAAGGACAGAAACTATCAAACTCTTAGAGGAAAACCTAGGCAGAACACTCTATGACATAAATCACAGCAAGATCCTTTTTGACCCACCTCCTAGAGAAATGGAAATAAAAACAAAAATAAACAAATGGGACTTAATGAAACTTCAAAGCTTTTGCACAGCAAAGGAAACCATAAACAAGACCAAAAGACAGCCCTCAGAATGGGAGAAAATATTTGCAAATGAAGCAACTGACAAAGGATTAATCTCCAAAATTTACAAGCAGCTCATGCAGCTCAATAACAAAAAAACAAACAACCCAATCCAAAAATGGGCAGAAGACCTAAATAGACATTTCTCCAAAGAAGATATACAGACTGCCAACAAACACATGAAAGAATGCTCAACATCATTAATCATTAGAGAAATGCAAATCAAAACTACAATGAGATATCATCTCACACCAGTCAGAATGGCCATCATCAAAAAATCTAGAAACAATAAATGCTGGAGAGGGTGTGGAGAAAAGGGAACACTCTTGCACTGCTGGTGGGAATGTGAATTGGTTCAGCCACTATGGAGAACAGTATGGAGGTTCCTTAAAAAACTACAAATAGAACTACCATATGACCCAGCAATCCCACTACTAGGTATATACCCTGAGGAAACCAGAATTCAGAAAGAGTCATGTACCAAAATGTTCATTGCAGCTCTATTTACAATAGCCCGGAGATGGAAACAACCTAAGTGCCCGTCGTCGGATGAATGGATAAAGAAGATGTGGCACATATATACAATGGAATATTACTCAGCCATAAAAAGAAACGAAACTGAGCTATTTGTAATGAAGTGGATAGACCTAGAGTCTGTCATACAGAGTGATGTAAGTCAGAAAGAGAAAGACAAATACCGTATGCTAACACACATATATGGAATGTAAGTAAAAAAATGTCATCAAGAACCTAGGGGTAAGACAGGAATAAAGACACAGACTTACTAGAGAATGGACTTGAGGATATGGGGAGGGGGAAGGGTAAGCTGTGACAAAGCGAGAGAGAGGCATGGACATACATACACTACCAAATGTAAGGTAGATAGCTAAGGGGAAGCAGCCGCATAGTACAGGGAAATCAGTTCGGTGCTTTGTGACCGCCTGGAGGGGTGGGATAGGAAGGGTGGGAGTGAGGGAGACTCAAGAGGGAAGAGATATGGGAACATATGTGTATGTATAACTGATTCACTTTGTTATAAAGCAGAAACTAACACACCACTGTAAAGCAATTATACTCTAATAAAGATGTAATAAAAAACATAAAGATGAGAGCAGAAATAAATAGACTAAAAATCAATAGAAAAGATCAATGAAACTAAGAGATTGTTCTTTGAAAAGATAAACAAAATTGATTAACCTTTAGCTAGATTAAGAAAAGAGGGCCCACATCAATAAAATCAGATACAAAAAAGAGAAGTAATAAGTGACACCACAGAAATACCAGTGAGCATAAAATGGCTACTATGACCAATTATATGCCAATAAATTCGACAACCTTGAAGAAATGGACAAATTTCTAGAAATGTACAATCTCCCAAGACTGAACGAAGAAGAAACAGAAAATATAATCAGATGAATTACCAGTAATGACACTGAATCAGTTACAAAAAAACCCCCAAAACTTCCAGGTTATGCCTGCCCTCTTCCAGCCTGTCCTCTCCATGGGCCTTGAAGCCTGCTCCTCTATCTTCTCCCTTGGTACCCACAACACACTTCCACCTTCAGTGCCAATGCTAGGATCTACAATGGATAGGCTGGAGACAAGATGGTGGAGTAGAAGTACTTGAGCTCACCTCCGCTAATGAAAACACCAGAATCACAACTAACTGCTAAACAATCATTGATAAAAAAAGACTATAACCTACCATAAAAGATATTCTACATCCAAAGACAAAGAAACCACAGTGAGATGGTAGGAGGTGTGCATTCATGAGATAATCAAATGCCATACTGGCCAGATGGGCAATCCACAAAATAGAAAATAATCATAGTCGCAGAGGTTCTCCCACAGTACTGAGAGTTCTCAGCCCCACACTAGGCTCCCTAGCCTGGGGGTCTGGCCTCGGGAGGAGGAGTCCCCAAAGCATTTGGCTTTGAGGGCCAGCAGGTCATGATTGCAGGAACTCCACAGGCCTGGGGCGAACAGAGACTCCACTCTTGGAGGGCACACACAAGGTCTCATGCACACTGGGACCCAGGGCAAAAGCAGTGATTTCATAGGATCCTGGGCCAGAACTACTTGCTGGTCTTGGAGGGTGGCCTGGGGAGGTGGGGGCTAGCTGTGGCTCACTGTGGAGACAAGGACACTAGTGATGGAGGTACCAGGGAGTACTCATTGGCATGAGCTCTCCTGGAAGTCACCATTTTGACACCAAGACCTGGACCCACCCAACAGCCTGCAAGCTCCAGTGCTGGGAGGCCTCAGGCCAAAAAACCAACAAGGCCCACTCAAAAAACCAACATAGCCCCACTCATCAGCCAACAGGCTGCTTAAAGTCATCCTGAGCCTACAGCCGCCTCTAAACACACAACTTGACATGGTCCTGCCCACCAGAGGGACAAGAGCCAGCTCCACCCATCAGTGGGCAGGTACCAGTCGCTCCTACCAGGAAGCCTGCACAAGCCCCTGGACCAACCTCACCCACCAGGGGGCAGACAACAGAAGCAAGAGGAACTACAATCTGACAGCCTGTGGAATGGACACCACAAACACAGTAAGTTAGACAAAATGAGACAGAAGAGGAATATGCTCCAGATGAAGGAACAAGATAAAACCCCAGAAGAACTAAGTGAGGTGGAGATAGGTAATCTGTCCAAAAGAATTCAGAGTAATGATAGTAAAGATTATCAAAGATCTCATAAAAAGAATAGAGGCACAGAACAAGAAGGTAAAAGAAATGTTTAAAAAAGAGCAAGAAGATATTAAGAACAAACAAAGTTGAACCATACATTAACTGAAATGAAAAACACACTGGAAGGAATAGTAGAAAAAATGAGGCAGAAGAATGGATGACTGAGCTGGAAGACAGAATGTTGGAAATCACTGCAGCAGAACAGAATAAAGAAAAAAGAATGAAAAGAAGTGAGGACAGTTTAAAAGAGTTTTGGGACAACATTAAATGCACCAACATTTGCATTTTAGGGTCCCAGAAGGAGAAGAGAGGGCCTGAGAAAATATTGGAAGAGATAATAGCTGAAAACTTCCCTAACGTGGGAAAGGAAACAGTCACCCAAGTCCAGGAAGTGCAGAGAGTCCCATACAGGATAAACCCAAGGAGGAACATGCCAAGACATGTATTAATCAAGCTGAAATAACTGAAAACGAAGAGAAAATATTAAAAGCAACAAGGGAAAAAGCAACAAATAACATAAAAAGGAATTCCCATAATGTTATCAGCTGATTATTCAGCAGAAACTGCAGGCCAGAAGGGAGTGGCACGATATATTTCAAGTGATTAAAGGGAAAAACCTACAACCAAGAATACTCTACCCATCAAGGCTCTTATTCAGATTTGATGGAGAAATCAAAAGCTTTACAGACAAGTAAAAGCTAAGAGAATTTAGCACCACCAAACCACCTTTACAACAAATGCTAAAGGAACTCCTCTAGGTGGAAAAGGCCACAACTAGAAACTAGAAAACTACAAAATGGGATAGCTTTCTGGTAAAAGCAAACATACAGTAATAGTAGGAAATCATTCACACATAAATATGATATCAAAACCAACAAATGTGACAAGAGGAGAGTACAAATGCAGGATACTGGCAATATGTTTGAAATTAAAAGACCAGAAACTTAAAACAATCTTGTTCATATATAGACTGCTATATCAAAACCTCATGGTAACTGCAAACTGAAAATCGACAATAGATACACAAGAAGAAAAAGGAATCCAAACGCAACACTAAAGTTAGTCACCAGTTCACAAGAGAAGAGAATAAAAGAGGAAGGGAAGAAAAAAAATCAAGAAAAACAAATCCAAAACAATTAACAAAATGACAATAAGAACATACATATTGATAATTACCTTAAATGTAAATGGATTAAATGCTCCAACCGAAAAACACAGACTGGCTGAATGGATACAAAAACAAGAACCATATATATGCTGTCTAGAAGAGACCCACTTCAGATCTAGGGCCACATACAGACTGAAAGGGAGGAGATGGAAAAAGGTATTCCAGGCAAATGGAAATCAAAAAAAGCTGGCATAGCAATACTCATTTAAGACAAAATAGAAATTAAAGACTGTTACCAGACACAAAGAAGGACACTACATAATGATCAAGGGATCAATCCAAGAAGAAGGTATAACAATTGTAAATATATATGCATCCAACATAGGAGCATCTCAATATATAAGACAAATACTAACAGACATAAAAGGAGAAATCGACAGTAACATGATAATAGTGGGGGATTTTAACACCCCACTTACACCAATGGACAGATTATCCAGACAGAAAATAAACAAGGAACACAATTAAGACCAGATAGACTTAATTGATATTTATAGGACATTCCACTTGAAAGCAGCAGAATACACTTTCTTTTCAAGTACATGAGGAACATTGTCCAGGAAAGATCACATGTTGGGTCACAAAGCGAGCCTCGATAAATTTAAGAAAATTGAAATCTCATCAAGCATCTTTTCCAATCACAGCGTTATGAAATTAGAAATCAATTACAAAGAAAAAAAACTGCAAAAAACACAAACACATGGAGGCTAAACAATATACTACCAACAAACCAATGGATCACTGAAGAAATCAGAGGGGAAATCAAAAAATACCTAGAGACACATGAAAACGAAAACAAAACGATCCAAAGCCTATGGGATGTAGCAAAAGAAGTTCGAAGATGGAAGTTTATAGGGATACAATCTTGCCTCAGGAAACAAGAAAAATCTCAAATAAACCACCAAACCTTACACCTAAAGCAACTAGAGAAACAGGAACAAACAAAACCCAAAGCTAGTAGAGGGAAAGAAACAATAAAGATCAGAGCAGAAAGACGTGAAATAGAGATGAAGAAAACAATAGAAAAGAACAACAAAACTAAAAGCTGATTCTTTGAAAAGAAGACTAATCACAAGTACTCAAATTGAAAGTGTGATTAAAAAAAAACTCCTAATAACAAAAGTCTAGGATCAGATGGCTTCATGGGCAAATTCTATCAAACATTTAGAGAAGAGATAACACCTATCCTTCTGAAACTATTCGAAAAAATTGCAGAGGAAGGAAGCCTTCCAAAGTCATTCTACAAGGCCACCATCACCCTGATACCAAAACCAAACAAAGATACCACAAAAAAAGAAAATTACAGGCCAATATCACTGACAAACGTAGACGCAAAAATCCTCAACAAAATACTAGCAAACCAAATCCAACAATGCATGAGAAGTATCATATACCATGATCAAGTGGGTTTTACCCCAGGGATGCAAGGATTTGTCAATATATCAAATCAATCAGTGTGATACACCACACTAACAAATTGAATAAAAATCATATGATCATCTCAAAAGATGCAGATATAGCTTTTTGTTGATAAAATTCAACATCCATTTATGACAAAAACTCTCTAGAGGGTATTTCCCTGGTGGTGCAGTGGTTAAGAATCTGCCTGCCAACGCAGGGGACATGGGTTAGAGCTCTGGTCCGGGAAGATCCCACATGCCATGGAGCAACTAAGCCCATGCACCACAACTGCTGACCCTTTGTGCCACAACTATTGAAGCCCACATGCCTAGAGGCCGTGCTCCGCAACAAGAGAAGCCACAGCAATGAGAAGCCCGCGCACCACAATGAAGAGTAGCCCCCGCTCACTGCAACTAGAGAAAGCCTGCATTCAGCAACAAAGACCCAACACAACCAAAAATAAATAAAATTAAAAAAACTCTAGAAAGTGGGGATAGAGGGAACATACCTCAACGTAATAAAGGCCTCACATGACAAACCCACAGCTAACATCATACTCAATGGTGAAAAGCTGAAGGCATTTCTTCTAAGATCAGGAACAAGACAAGGATGTCCACTCTTGCCACTTTTATTCAACATAGTTTTGGAAGTCCTAGCCACAGCAATCAGAGAAGAAAAAGAAATAAAAGGAATCCCAACTGGATAGAAGAAGTAAAACTGTCGGTGTTTGAAGATGACATGAACTATACATAGAAAACCCTAAAAATGCTACCAGAAAACTACTAGAGTTCATTAATGAACTCAGTAAAGTTGGAGAATACAGAATTAATACACAGATATCTGTTGCATTTCTATACACTAAAAACAGAAGGTTGGAAAGAGAAATTAAGGAAAAAATCCCTTTTACCATTGCATCAAAAAAAAAATTACCTAGGAATAAACTTACCTAAGGAGGCAAAAGACCTGTATTCTGAAAACTATAAGATGCTGAGGAAATAAATGGAAGATTACACAAACAGATGGAAAGATACCATGTTCTTGGATTGGAAGAATCAATACTGTCAAAATGACTATACTACCCAAGGCAATCTACAGACTCATTGCAAGCCCTATCAAATTACCAATGGCATTTTTTGCAGATCTAGAACAAAAAATCTTAAATTTGTATGGAAACACAAAAGATCCAGAATAGATAAAGCAATCCTGAGAAAGAAAAATGGAGCTGGGGGAATCAGGCTCCCTGACTTCAGAGTATACTATAAAGCTACATTAATCAAAACAATATGGTACGGGCACAAAGACAGACTTATAGATCAATGGAACAGGATAGAAGGCCCAGAAATCAACCCACACACCTATGGTCAATTAATCTATGACAAAGAAGGCAAGAATACACAATGGAGAAAAGATAGTCTTTTCAATAAGTGGGGTTGGGAAAACTGGACAGCTACACATAAAAGAATGAAATTAGAACACTTCCTAACACCATACAAAAAAATAAACTCAAAATGGATTAAAGACCTAAATGTAAGACCAAATACAATAAAACTCCTAGAAGAAAACATAGGGAGAATACTCTTTGACATAAATCGCAGCAATATCTTTTTCAATTCACCTCCTAGAATAAAGAAAATAAAAACAAAAATAAACAAATTTGACCTAATTAAACTTAAAAGCTTCTGCACAGCAAAGGAAAACATAAGCAACACAAAAACACAACACACAGAATGGGAGAAAATATTTGCAAATGATGTGACTGACAAGGGATTGATCTCCAAAATATACAATCAGCTCATCCACCTCAACATCAAAAAAACAAAAACCCAATCAATAAATGGTCAGGAGATATAAATAGACATTTCTCCAAAGAAGACATACAGATGGCCAAAAAGGTCATGAAAAGATGCTCAACATCGCTAATTAGAGAAATGCAAATTAAAAGTACAATGAGATAGCACCTCACACTGGTCAGAATGGCCAAAACTCTACAAACAATAAATGCTAGAGAGTGTGTGGAGAAAAAGGAACCCTCCTACAGTGCTGGTGGGAATGTTAGTTGGTGCAGCCACTATGGAGAACAGTATGGAGGTTCCTTAAAAAACTAAAAATAGAGCTACCATATGATCCAGAAATCCCATTCCTGGGCATATATCCAGAGAAAACTCATTTGAAAAGATACCTGCACCCCAATGTCCAGTGAAGCACTATTACAACACTCAAGACATGGAAGCAACCTAAGTGTCCATTGACAGATGAATGAATAAAGAAGATGTGGAATATATATACACAACGGAATATTACTCAGCCATAAAAAAGAATGAAATCATACCATTTGCAGCAACACAGATGGACCTAGAAATTGTCATACTACATGAAGTATGTCAGAGAAAGACAAATACCATATGATATCACTTATATGTGGAATCTAATGATATGAATGAACTTATTTACAAAATAGAAACAGACTTACAGACATAGTAGACAAACTTATGGTTA
Source organism: Lipotes vexillifer (assembly GCF_000442215.2). NCBI lineage: Eukaryota > Metazoa > Chordata > Mammalia > Artiodactyla > Lipotidae > Lipotes > Lipotes vexillifer. The sequence continues at coordinate 551,141 of NW_006776111.1, forward strand.
CCAAAGGAGAAAGGTTGGGGAGAGGGAGAAATTAGGAGGTCGGGATTAACATTTACACACTACTATATATAAAATAGATAATCAACAAGGACCTACTGTATAGCACAGGGAACTCTATGCAATATTCTGTAGTAATCTATATAGGAAAAGAATCTAAAAAAGAATAGATATATGTATATATATAACTAAAGCACTATGATGTACACCTGAAACTAACACAACATTGTAAGTCAACTATACTCCAATGTAAAATAAAAATTAAAAAATAAAAAACTTCCAACAAACGGAAGTCCAGGAAGAGAGGGCTTCACAAGTGAATTCTACCAAACATTTAGAGAAGAGTTAACACCTATTTCTCTCGAACCATTCCAAAAAATTGCAGAGGAAATTGCAGGGCCAGGAATTATAGGGTTGGAGGAAATGGGTGCAGGGTCATGAGGAAACCAAGGACATGTGATAAACTGATGCCTGGAACATTTGAGGGCACTGGACATACAGGACATGAGAAATGGGCTGAAGTCATTGGAACGAGGGCAGGATAAAAGGCAAGGGAGAAGGAAGATATGAAGGATTAAAGGTTTGGGAGCAAAAGAAGGGGGAGGAGGGTTGGGCTGAGAGCTCTGGAATCCAGGGGATAGAGGTTTCATGGGAATGGAGGTCTAAAATGCACAGGATGGACATGGGAGAGCAACAAAGAAGCCTGGAAGGGGAAGAATTAGTTGTGGAGATAAAGGTCACAGGAATAGAGACAGATGGAAAAGAGGGGTGGAGGTAGGGTGATGGTAGTTGCAGCGGGTAGACTGAAGGTCACTCATGTTTTCTCCTATTCATTAATTCCATGATTTGCATTCAAATCAAAACTTAATTGTGAATAGTTTCTAACTTGAGACCTTGAGGTAATAACCTTATTTACATAAAATACTCGTGATGATCCCTTCAACTGAATACACAGTAAAGGATTAGAGAAAAAAAAAATTAAACAATGATACAATATTTCTTCTCTCCTTTAGGGACACTGGGTGCAAAGTGTCACCACAGAGGGCTCACAGATTGAAATGGATTCTGCCTAGTACCTGAATGGTCCTGGAAGTGGATTCTACCCTGGAAGTTGCAGATAAGAACCTATGCCTCATGAAACCCTGATTTTTGACCTTGGAAGACCCTAAACAGAAAGCTCAGCAAAAACAACTGGATTTCTAACTTATGAACTGTAGAATGTTTTTTAAACTGCTAAATGTGTGGTCATATGTTATGGCAGTGATAGGAAAGTACTATGCCTAGGAATGAATTTAATTATAAAATAATAAACATTATAAAATATAATATTTTAAAATATTTAAACAATAAAAGTCAAGTAACAGTGCCCATTAATTAACCATTCCCAAAGGCAATAAAAGTTTTATCTCCAGATATAACATCATCAGTTCCAAGTATATCCTCCTTGCTATGCATTTCCATGTGTAACTGAAATTATATTTGAATTTGTATAATATGCATCCACACATACACAAACACTAAAATATTATGTACATGGTTGAATATTTACATACATATTGCCAAATCAAACTTTCTCTCAGATTACATTCCTTAACCAATGACATATGAAGGTGATATCGTCGCACCAGTAGAAATGGGTTTCCTGCATTCCCAAACACACGACATCATATTCCATGGTAATTATGAATAAAATGAATTTATTGAAACACTCCCTGGTTATGCATTTGCATAGTTGCATGTGTTTTTCCCCTGTGATCACAGAATGTTGATCTTTGATTTGTATACCTGTGGCTTATCTGGGTGGTTCTGGGACATGAAATTTTGCACCAGTGTGACTGTGCATTTCTACATTATGTGGAGCATTGCTAAATTACTGTGCGAATGAGTGAAAAGTATAATATCCCATTATAACACTGCGTTTCCAGTGTTAAAGTAATTAAACAAGGAGGCCATTAGGCTGAGGTGACTTTCATGCTTTGGTAGCCTATTTAAGCAAACAAAACCTAATCCAGAGTCAAGGCACTTTAATCTGAGAACATCAGTTAAGAACAACCAATCACACACAGCCAACTAGGCTTTCCAAACACAAGGTTTGTATGTAAACATACAATCAAATATCATCCTTGCTTTGATGTGGTGTCTTCTCTGGAAAAACCTCTCCCCTAGCTTCTGCAGATAAAGTGCTCCTAACCACCTTTGATTTGAGGCTACTGGAACTGAATAGAAGGATGCTCAAATTAACTCTTGAAAATGTGAATATGCATCATTTTATCTTTAACACCAGATAGAGCCACACCTTTTGCGCTTTTTCCTCATCTAGTCCCTGAACACCTCACCCAGGTGCAGTGTGGCCTGAGGACTCAGTGTGATGTCTTTGCCCACTTCTCCCTGCCCCCAGTCTCTCAGGCCAGCAACACACCAGCACCGCTATGCCCTCACCTGACCAGACTCCACCCTTGATAATAACACCACAATGCCCGCACTGAGTCTCCCACCTCATGCTGAGCAGCGCACAGAGGACTTGTGGCACACACCAGCCCCTCCCAGGGCCAGAACCTCCACTCACAGTCTCCTCCCTTCACCAGGGCGGGGCTCCAGCTCACCAGTCTTGAATCCCATTTCAACGAGGCCTACACCCTAGAGTTCACAGTTCAGGCAAGCTGGAAGCTGGTACCACAATCTGTAGCACAGACCAGTTCTCCCTCTGACCCATGTTGTTACCCCTAGGGTTTTTGACAACCTTTCGCTTTTTTGCCTTTTCTTTAGCCCAAACCTTCACACAGGAGATGGAGATGTACCTCTGTGACAGCAAGAGACATAAACCTGGTCTTCTCAAAATAATTTCCATTGAAGTAGAGCTTCCCAACCCACATTTTAAAGCCTAGCTTCCTCCTACACCTTTGGACATCACACCTGTGCTATGTGCTTCATTCATTCCCACACACCTGGGTGTATGACTGTTGTCTCCTTTTCTTCACATCCTGGGGTTCTTTTCTCTGTTCAAAAAAGTGGCCAGGCTCCCCTTTGAGACAGCAAGACCTTTTTTTATTAAAAAAAGGAACATGACTCATCCTGGGAATTCTACAATTTTCAATCCAATACTGTGTTCAACAGAGAAGAGAGGACACTGTAAGTTATAGAAAGTTACTTCACCAAATATTACTTCCTGACAACCCCTTTAAGACACTTAGGAAGTGTTTCTAAACTGCAGATGCTCAAATCTACCTCCAAATACTACTCTATTCAAAATAAGGCATATAGGGCTTCCCTGGTGGCGCAGTGGTTGAGAGTCCGCCTGCCGATGCAGGGGACGCGGGTTCGTGCCCGGGTCTGGGAGGGGTCTGGGAGGATCCCGCATGCCGTGGAGCGGCTGGGCCCGTGAGCCATGGCCGCTGGGCCTGCGCATCCGGAGCCTGTGCTCCACAACGGGAGAGGATGCAGCAGTGAGAGGCCCGTGTACAACAAAAAATAAATAAATTAAAAAAATAAGGCATATCTATCTGATTTTAAGATGTGGGCAATGATATTTTCATTTTGTGAATATCTAGAATTATCACTGATCTAGAGTGAAAGATGCAGATCAACTCAAGAAATGATGATAAGATGAAACATTGTGAAGATTTTCTTTGCAACAATAAACCCCCATTTCCTTGAAATGATTTCATTTCTCATTTGTGCAGCTTATATTATAGCATTTTAAGATACCTGAACACATACTATAGGACTCTTTTCTTTTCCTGAAGATACAAAAAGTAATAAAGAGGAGAATAACTGTGACATGAGGGCAGAATAAAAAGGGAATTTACAGAACATTTACTAACAAAAGGCTGAACAAAGGTGAGAACCATTTCAAAGCAATATACAAGTAAAGGGAAATGAACTAGACAGGGGGAGTTTTCAGATTAAATGCAATGGTTTAGTACATCTCTCAGTAAATCCCTCCAAGACCCTATTAATGATAATTGGAAAATTGTTAGCTTCTCAGTCAAGGAATATGGCAGACAGGCCCTGAGCCAAGTGAACAAAATTAGCATCAACTATAATGGGACAAATTGATAGCAGCTGCCCCATGCACGCAAACGAAAAAAATTAATTATAAGAACAGGGTGAAGCACATTTAAAGCCACAAATAACTCTGATATCCTGTATTCTTGTGTATTTTAAATAGTAAGTCTTTCCTTGAGGCAATTGACAGCTCTGGGGTTTTGTTTTTTTTTTTTTTTCAGAACTTTGAGTTACCCTGGACCATATATCAATCTGCATTATTGGTGCATTTTCATAATCCTAGTCTACATATACGGATGCTGGATCCAGGCAGGACCTAAATATTACACATTCTCCTTCCTCACTGACAGATATCTCAGGACCCAACCCCATATTCAGTGGGAATCTTGTGTATCAACACATCCCCCAAGCTGATTTGACAAAAAGAGAACATTTTCAACATTTACAAGTCAGCAATTCACGGTAGGCATTCTTTATGCTGTAAAGGGAGTTTGGATGGAGAAAGCGGAAAGAAGTCTCTGGGATATAAGACAGGAATATCCGAAAGATCTACCCATGGCTGTCATTGGGAAAGACAGAAAAGTATTGAAGACAAATTTGTTGGGACTACCAGAGCTACAGAAGTAAATGTTTGCAAGTTCTAAATACTTGGTATTTCAGCAAGAAAAGGTGACACAGCCGCTGACCTGGGTCACAATACTTACTTGAGAACCTGCCGTTTCTTCTTCCTCCTCTCATTTTGAGGTTTCTTTCTCAGGCGATACTGTGGAGAGAAATCACACCTGTACCTCTTTGAAGGCATCAGCACAGCCCCTTCACATGCTACGCCCCCAGTCAGGGGCGGAAGGACCTTGAAATGCAGAAAAGGCTACGCGACAGATTCAGAAAAAAATGAGCTCCTCCAGAGAAACCAAAACGCGTCTTCTCCTGCCCTGTTTTCACAGGCCCTCCTGTCCCACGGTCAACAACTAATTTACTATAGCAATGGCGCACGTGGGTTGCAAGGACCTGACGTGCCCACACAGATTCTATTACCTTTCCTTGAACCAAAGGCTGGACTCAACTCTCACACCACAAATACACCTGACAGCCACCTTGATTAACCCTGGTTTCACCCTGTAATTGCCTGGAGCACCTAATCAAAACAAAGTTATCTGTAATCTATATAAATTATGTTCACCTGAAACTACGTTGCACACCTGAATCAAACACAATATTTTATTTTATTTTATTTATTTATTTTTTTGCGGTACGCGGGCCTCTCACTGTCGTGGCCTCTCCCGTTGCGGAGCACAGGCTCCGGACGCGCAGGCTCAGCGGCCATGGCTCACGGGCCCAGCCGCTCCGCGGCATGTGGGATCCTCCCAGAAGGGGGCACGAACCCGTGTCCCCTGCATCGGCAGGCGGACTCTCAACCAACTCTACTTCATTTGAAAAACCACCCCCACCCAGAATCTGTGACGGAGGTCACAGGTGATAGTACTTATTAAAACTCACCATGTCATCTTTATTGTAAGCCTAGAGTGATAAGCACTTATGTAAATCTTGCCTCTCAAACTTTCCTATGATACAAAGCTTTCCAGCACCCATTGAAGAAATTGTGATTCTGCAGGTTTGGAGTGCGGCCCATGGATTGCATCTGTATCAGGTTTCTTCCTTGCGCTGATGCTACTCTCCGAGACCCATTTTTAGTGTCCTTACACTAGAGAAAGCAGGCACACCACACCTCAGCCCCTTGTACCAACCAGCTTATCTGAACACGACTACTGTTGGTTCCATTAACGACCACCATCACCATCTTGAAGGATCACAAGTTTTGCTGGCACTTTAAAGTTTACACAAGGCCGATAAAGGCTGTAACATCTGAGTAAGTCTCTATTTGGAAAACGACAACATGTATATAGTCATTAGTGCAATGATTACTGAGCATCTACTATGTGTTTACAAGTAGATTATGGTGCACTGTTTTGGGGACCTCACAGGTATTATTGGAGTTAACCCTCATAATACCCTGGGATTTGGGTACTAGGAGTCTCATAATAACCATGACGATGCAGATACTGGGATTCACATTTCTGTCTCTTCTTCTGTTTCCCTATCATTGATTTTTTAAAGTATCTGCATACAACAGAAGATCTCTATAGATGACTGGAGGAATACAGAAAGGAAGCGTATCTTAGAAGTTCAGAGAGTTTTCATTGTGTCCTATTTACTTTTTTTTCTGATAGGGTAGATAAAGTTTTACGTATAGTTTTACGTTTATAAGTAAAAGCCAATCAGTTTTCCTAACTGGATGTATTTTTTTATACCCCCATCAGCAATACAGGTTAATTTTAATTTATTTATTTTATTTTTGGCTGTGTTGGGTCTTCGTTTCTGTGCTAGGGCTTTCTATAATTGCAGCGAGCGGGGGGCCACTCTTCATCGCGGTGCGCGGGCCTTTCACTATCGCGGCCTCTGCTATTGCGCAGTACAAGCTCCAGATGCGCAGGCTCAGTAGCCGTGGCTCACGGGCCTAGTGTAGCCGTGGCTCACGGGCCTAGTTGATCCGTGGCATGTGGGATCTTCCCAGACCAGGGCTCGAACCCGTGTCCCCTGCATCGGCAGGCTGACCCTCAACCACTGCGCCACCAGGGAAGCCCTGTTTTTGTTTTTTTAAAATTAATTAATTAATTAATTAAATTTAGGCATCTAGAAATTTGAGTGGCATCTCATTATTGTTCCCCTGGTGACTAGCATAATTACATAAAGAAAATGTGATATATTGTTCAGCCTTAAAAAAAGAACATCCTTCCATTTGGGACAACATGAATGAACCTGAAGGACATGATGCTAAGTGGAATAAGGCAACACAGAAAGGAAAATACTGTATTACCTCAATTATATGTGGAAACTACTAAAGTGCAACTCATAAAACAGAGCAGAAACTTGATTGTCAGGAACTTGCTGTGGGGAGATGGGGGATGTTGGGCACATGGTATAAAAATTTGGTTAGGCAGGGTGAATGAATTGTAGAGATCTAAGTACGGCCTGGTGAAACAGTTAGTTATGGGGTATATTATACTTTTGCTAAGAGAGTGTATTTGAAGTGTTCTCGGAAAAAAATGCAAATAAGTGAGATGACAGGTTAATTAGCTTGAATGTGGAAATCATTTCACAACATACACGTTTATTTACATTTTTGAACTTGAGCAAATACTGGATCTGCAGGAATGGAAAGCAGGGTACTGGATGGGATGGCTCTTGAAATGCAGGATTTAATGAGAAATTAAATATATACAGAAATTAAATATATACAGAAATTAAATATATCCAAAATATACAGGTCTTCACTCTCACATATCTGCTTTTGGGTTTCAGCAAAATGTGAGCATCTGCCACTGAAGTGTGGGAGGAACAGCCAGCCAAACTCTGATCTCCTGTAACCTGTGCAGTGAGGGGAGGACCCAGGGTGAGGATAGACCTGGATGCAGCCTCCCGAGGGGGCAGATCTGGGCGGGGCTGAGGAAGAAGCTGGCTCCCTGCACTGCTCTCCCTGCACTGCTCTCTGGGGCATTCCCTCACTGACCTTCCCTAAGCCTGACCAACAGAAACTTAACCTCCAGAGTCACACTATTTTAACCTATTTAGTCACTTCCCTGCCTATTTTATATAGTGAAATAAAAGCAATTTAACATAAACACAATTTTCTGGGACAATTATACTAGAAACTATTTTATTCTTAAGTTCAAAGACATACAAACCATTGTCATCATCATCAATATCATCATAACCTCTCCCGACAGTTGATGGTCCTTCAAGGGGTGACATCAGAACTCACAACAGAGAAAGGTAATTGGTCCAAATGAAGCCAAAGTCCCCTACACACCAATCCTTTTTGCACTGGCCACACAATCCTGAATTCAAACATTTAACCATCTGTAATATCCTTTGTGTCAGGCTCTGTGAAAGAGTGCAAGTAACATCAGCCATTCATAAATATCTTCTCATGTGTTCCCTGTGCTACAGAACATGTATTTCCTTAGAGTGGCCACTTGATAGAATTCTGACCAATGATATGGGGAGAGAAGGGCAGGGGAGGATGTTGTTCCCCAAATCAAAAAGGAGTGGGTTCAAGTCAAAACCCCTATGTCCTATCAGATTCACACAGCCTCCTTCTTGTTGCATGGAACATGGTTTGATGCTTGACAGTGTGGCAACCATACATATCGGGGTTATGAGAGAACAAAAACATGCACAACGCTGCATGTAAACCATGTCAGAGAGAAGTGAAAAAAGAAAAGTTCCCTTTTGTTTTCCCAGCCATTGAACATCTACCTATTCCCTGTGTACACAGCACCAAATATACATCTTTTCTATACATATGCATTAGTCTGTTCTTGGTATAACTGAAAACAAACTACCAGTTACAGAAAAACACAGATTCTTACATTTCATTTATACCAGTGTTAAATATGAGCATAACCTGATACCAACTCCATTGTATCAATTACCACAACTGAAAATATTGTCCTTCCACTCCAGTCAAGATGTGTTAAAAGAAAAAATGGGCTGTGAAAAACTTGAGAACTTCTAGCTTAAAAACTAAATAAACTGTTTGAAAAAGAAATGCTCACTGCCTCTTATGGTGAACTTCTCACCCAACTAAGTGACGCTTGGTACAGAACCCAGAACTCATCATGAGACCATCACTCTGTTGAGAGGAAGTGAGAAGGGTCCCTGACATCTGCAGGTCAGCCTCCCTGGAAGTTCACTCATTTAAAGGAGATATAATTTATGTTGCAGGTATATACCTGGCACCTAGGTTTCTGTAAAACCACAGCACATGCCGTGCTGACCTGCCTATCACAGTGTCCAGAATCCTTCCTCATCTCCACATCTAGTCTGCCACAGGACATTTTAAAGCTATGTTAACAAAGTTTTTCACTCCACACCCCTCTCCATCCAACTGCCACTGATCTGAGCCTGGGAAAATGTAATAATCTCTGTCTACTAACAGCATCCAGTCCTCAGTACTTCCCAGGAAATTTTTTAAATAATGAGGACAGTATCTGATTTCCTGGATTCTCAGGAACCCAGCACATTTGGCAAGTCTCCATCTCTGTCATTTGCACACCACCACCAGTTGCCTAGGACCTTGGAGTATTAAAGAGAGCCTCCTTGTGCTTGCCTCCCTACATTTTGAAAGAACTTTCCATATGTACTTTCAGCAAGTCTTATGTGTCTATTTTTTATTTTCTAATTTTTATTGGAGTATAGTTGATTAACAATGTTGTGTTAGTTTCAGGTGTACAGCAAAGTGATTCAGTTATAACATATACATGTATCTATTCTTTTTCAGATTCTTTTCCCGTTTAGGTTGTTACAGAGTACTGAGCAGACCTCAGTCTTCACACGTCTCCTAGAGCTAACTTTCTGAGTCCTGGAAGCTTCCAGATCCAGGTCCAGGACCAGGTCTTCCTGGTCCATTGAAGCTGCTCCACTCTTACCACAATTAAGTGATTGCAACGTTGCACTTGAATCTTATAAGTGACCTCAAATTCATCACTTAAATTTCTCATTGCTTTAGAAAAAATTGAAAGTACACATCAGAAACTACCAGGCCCTGCATGGATGACTGGGGGTGAGGAAAGCAGTGAGAACTCTGTGTCCATAATGAAGGCAAGGAAGGACAGTGAGTGGGACTCATGGTTAGCAAGGATGACAATGAGGTTAAATTTTTTAAAAACCTGGAAATAATCAGGAAACGAAACTAGATTTTTCTCCTAAACTCTGAGGGTCAGTTGTGCAACAAGAGAACAGGTCTCCTCTCTCCACATGCAGGATTCATGCAGTTCTTTCTTTTGCACATTTTCTGTCTCACTCAAATTAGAATATTTTTCTAATTTTACAATATCTATTAAACACCCATCACTGTCATGTGTGTTTGTTCACCTCACGCACATGCCTAAACAATCCCATGACTCAGGAAGTCTCCAGGTTTTCACCTGATCTAACTGTCACACTAAAACGAATAACTTTGATAATGTTACTTATAAGAAGTGGAAGAAACAATAACTGAAGAAAAGTCATCTTAGTGTTCCTCTCCAGTTAAGAAGTAATAATGTATTAATTAAACAAAATCAACTTAATATGCTCACTGGGGAGTTAGTCTCATCTTTAAATTAATTTCTGAACACCATTAAATTTAATGAAAACCATCCTTAAAATGCCTCAGCATATCATGAAAGCAATTGTTTATGAATCTTTGAAAATAAAATCATGAACTAGATTTTTCATGATAAACAGGCAAGTAAACAAGATGGTTTGAGAGCATCTCAATCATGACTCGTGACATACGGAAATAAACGAATTCAATGTAAAGTAGACAAAATAGATTTATATTACATATCTGTGTCGAGTTTGTAATTCATCCACAATTTTGAAATTACCAGTTATGATCCATTATTTCTAAATTCTTTCTAATGCTATGTGCACACACACACACTTCCTTCTTAGTTTTCTTACTCCTAAATATATCTCCATATATTTACATATTGCATTCCCTGTATATCAAAATCATGAAAAAGTTTGTGTCCCATCTGCTGAGTAAAGAAACGTGTGCAAGGAAAAATATAGTGTCAAAATTTTAAAATATTGGCTCAAAGTATGGATTTTCATTATACTTGTGACTTTGCTAAATTAACATTTAAAAAAATAAAGCTCTCAGTAATGCACGGTGAATCCGGGTTTAATAAAAGACCAGAAGGGAAATTGAAGCAAATGAGTTTATTATTCACAGGTCCTGTAATAATTAATAGCAAACCTTGAAGGCTCACTTATGAAGGCCGAGGCAAGATGCAGGCAGAGAGCGTCACCGTAGTTGGGCTCATGCCTTTATTATGACAATGGGTGAAATTCTTTCGGTTTCCAGGGTTAAGTGTGTATTGTTGTATTAAAACCAATTGAGCAGGATTTTCATAAGCTCTGAGGGTCTTACTGAAAGGATACTTGAGAGGAGGGACCAGGGTTTCTGGAAGACTGCTGATCACAAGGGCTGCTGGGGAAGACACAGCAAGAACTTGCATTTGCGTGTGAGTTTGTATCCTGCTTTCTAGTGCACGTGCTCATAGGAATGGCTGGTGTCAGTTCAAGGCATCTGGAGGCTGACTGGCTACACAAAATGATTGCTGAGGAAGCAATATTAGGCAGTAGCTCCGGCAGCTCTCAACAATCCTCCTGTATTATCCTTATTATAACCACTACGATGTGCCAGTAGTTACAAAAAGGAGGAAAAATACAATATAGAAATTATGAAAAATACAATCTCAAATTATTTGAGCTTTAAGGCCAGTAGGAAAGGGATTACTACAGATGTCACCCCAGTCTGTTCTCAGATAGTTTTTTGTGGTTATTTGTTAACTAAAATAATGCTTAAATAATGTGGGAGAAGTTGATTTTCATTCATTACACGTCAAGTTTAACATACTAAAAATCATTCAGTTTTGTTAATTAACATACAAGTTCACATAGAGCCTAAATAAACCTTTAACAATCCACCTATGATTCTCTATCAAAATACAGATTACAGAAATTCAGAAGCATTTTTCTTCTTCTGGTAGAATGATCTGAGAATTATGATTTATATGGTTTACAAAAGGGAGGCTAATTATTTAGTAAACATGGATGTACATGAATTTTATAATCTCTAATACAAGGTTTACCTATGCTTTTCTGGATATGGATGAAGATGTGTTTATTTCAAACATGCCAACTAATATTCATGACTTCTATCTATTGATTCAGTGAATGTTTATCAGGATTTTAATGAACTGCCATCTTTTTATCCCAAAAAGCAATTGGCAAAACTATTTAAAATTTAGAGTGGTCTGTCTTTAATACAAAGAATGATTCCCTGAACACTTAACTAATGGTGATCTACAGGAATGATTTAAATCAATGACAAACATCATGTCCATTTAGATTTTCACTGTACATTTTACATTACAGGGTCTTTAAACACCCATGGTAGTAAAAATAAACGATTGCCACCTAATATAGAAGGACTTCTCTTACCTTGGAGGCATCAACAATCAAAAACATGAGTGTAGAGGGTGGAGTCAAGATGGTGGTGTGGGAAGACACCGAGTTAGCGTCTCCCCACAACTGGGGCCCCTGCCAGCTGCTGGTGGGGGACCCTGATGCCCAAGGAGATGGGAGGAACCCCCAAGTGAACCAGTAGGATGTAGGGGGACAGAGAGGGGAGAAGAAGTGGAGGCCAGACAGGATCAGCGCCCCTGAGGCTGGGAAGATTAGGAGAGGCAGGCGGGAGGGGCCCTCCGGGACAGGAGGAGCAGGAGAGGAGGGCATTTGCCTGACCCGCTCGAGCCCAGGAAGCCTGCTGAGCTGCCAGTTGAGATCCCCCACCCCTGAGACCAGAGGTGGGGGGCACGCCTGCACCCCTTCTGTTCCTTGAGCCTAACCTCACCCCTCACAGCCCCCAGAGCCTTTTCCAGCCCTGTGGGTCCTAAGCATAGGCCTTGCCCACTGCCCAAACCTCGCCCTTGCTTAGGTCCCACCCTCCACAGCTCATTCCCCCCCCCCCTTTTTTTCCTTTCCCTCCTCCTCTTTCTTACTATTGTGGAACTGCTGTACCTTGTGGATGTTGATTCATCTATATTTTAATTTTTATATTTTTTCTAACATAACTTAGTTTCCTAGTCTAATTTTATTTTTTATTTTGTTATTGTTCTCTCTCTCTTTATTTTTTTGCCACTCCACGCAGCTTGTGGGATATTGGTTCACGAGCTGGGGGTTGGGCCAAAGCTCCTGTTGTGGGAGCTCTGTGTCGGAACCACTGGACTAACAGAGAACCTCAGACCCCAGGGAATATTTATCAGAGTGAGGTCTCACAGAGGTCCCCATCTCAGTACCAAGGCCCAGCTCTACTCAACAGCCTACAAACTCCAGTGTTGGAAGCCTCAGGCCAAAAAACCAATAAGACAGGAACACAATGCCACTCATAAAAAAAAAAAAAAATCAGATAGCAAAGAAATATGTTACAGGTGAAGGAGCAAGGTAAAAACCTACAAGACCAAATAAATTAAGAGGAAATAGGCAATCTACCTGAAAAAAAATTCAGAGTAATGATAGTAAAGATGATCCAGAATCTCAGAAATACAATGGAGGCATGGATTGAGAAAATACAAGAATTTTTTAACAAAGATCTAGAAATAAAGAACAAACAAATGGAGATGAACAACACAATAACTGAAATGAAAAATACACTAGAAGGAATCAATAACAGAATAACTGAGGCAGAAGAATGAAAAAGTGAGCTGGGAGACAAAATGGTGGAAATAACTGCTGAGGAGCAGAATAAAGAAAAAAGAATGAAAAGAACTGAAGACAATCTCAGAGACCTCTGGGACAAGACTAAACGCACCAACATTCAAATTATAGGGGTCCCAGAGGAAGAAGAGAAAAAAGAAAGGGTCTGAGAAAATATTTGAAGAGATTATACTCGAAAACTTCCCTAAGATGGGAAAGGAAATAGTCACCCAAGTCTAGGAAACACAGAGAGTCCCATATAGGATAAACCGGAGGAAAAATACAACAAGACATATATTAATAAAACTAACAAAAATTAAATTCAAAGAAAAAATATTAAAAGCAGCAAGGGAAAAACAAAAAGTAACATATAAATGAACCCCCATAGGGTTATCAGCTGATTTTTCAGCAGTAATTCTGCAGCCAGAAGGGAGCGGCAGGATATATTAAAAGTGATGAAAGAGGAAAACCTACAAACAAGATTACTCTACCCAGCAAGGATCTCATTCAGATTTGACAGAGAAATCAAAAGCTTTTCAGACAGCAAAAGCTAAGAAAATTCAGCTCCACCAAACCAGCTTTACAACAAATGCTAAAGAAACTTCTCCAGGTGGGAAACACAAAAGAAAAAGACCTACAAAAACAAACCCAAAACAATTAAGAAAATGGTAATAGGAACATACATATCGATAATAACCTTGAATGTAAATGGATTAAATGCACCCACCAAAAGACACAGACTGGCTGAATGGATACAAAAACAAGACCCATATATATGCTTTCTACAAGAGACCCACTTCAGACCTAGGGGCACATACAGACTGAAGGTGAGGGGATGGAAAAAGATATTCCATGCAAATGGAAATCAAAAGAAAGCTGGAGTAGCAATACTCGTATCCAATAAAATAGACTTTAAAATAAAGATTATTACAAGAGACAAAGGACACTACATAATGATCAAAGGGTGAATCCAAGAAGAAGATTTAACAATTATAAATGTTTATGCACCCAACATAGGAGCACCTCAATACATAAGGCAAATGCTAACCATGAAAGGAAAAATCAACAGTAACACAACAATAGTAGGGGACTTTAACATGCCACTTACATCAATGGACAGACCATCCAAACAGAAAATAAATACGGAAACACAAGCTTTAAGTGACACAATAGACCAGATAGATTTAAATGATATTTATAGAATATTCCACCCAAAAGTGGTAGAATACACTTTCTTCTCAAGTGCACACAGAACATTCTCCAGGATAGACCACATCTTGGGTCACAAATCAAGCCGTGGAAAATTTAAGAAAATTGAAATTGTATTAAGCATCTTTTCTGAACACAATGCTATGAGATTGGAGATCAATTACAGGAAAAAAACTGTAAAAAAACACAAATACATGGAGGCTAAACAGTGCACTACTAAATAACCAAGAGATCACTGAAGAAATCAAAGAAGAAATTTAAAAAATACATAGAAACAAATGACAATGAAAACATAATGACCCCAAACCTATGGGACACAGCAAAAGCAGTTGTAAGAGGGAAGTTTATAGCAATTCAATCTCGCCTCAAGAAACAAGAAAAATCTCAAATAACCAATCTAACCCTACACTTAAAACAACTAAAGAAAGAAGAACAATGAAAACCCAAAGAAGTCAGTAAAAGAAAAGAAATCATAAAGAACAGAGCAGAAACAAATGAAATAGAAACGAAGAAAACAATAGTAAAGATCAATAAAACTAAAAGATGATTCTTTGAGAAGATAAACAAAATTGATAAACCCTTAGCCAGACTCATCAAGAAAAAAAGGGAGAGGACGCAAATCAATAAAATTAGAAATGAAAAAGGAGAAATCACAACTGACACCGCAGATATACAAAGGATTATGAGACTACTACAAAAAACTATATCCAATAAAACGAACAACCACAAGGAAGTGGACAAATTCTTCAAAAGTACAATTTTCCAAGACTGAAACAGGAAGAAATAGGAAATATAAACAGACCTATCACAAGTAATGAAATTGAAACTGTAATTAAAAATCTTCCAGACTTCCCTGGTGGTGCAGTGGTTAAGAATCTGCCTGCCAATGCAGGGGACACGGGTTCAAGCCCTGGTCTGGGAAGATCCCACATGCCACAGAACAACTAAGCCTGTGCACTGAGCCCACACTCTAGAGCCCATGAGCCACAAATACCGAGCCTGTGCACCACAACTACTGAAGCCTGCACGCCTAGAGCCCATGCTTCACAATAAGAGAAGCCACTGCAATGAGAAGCCCATGCACTGCAATGAAGAGTAGCCCCCACTCACTGCAACTAAATAAAGCCCGCACAGAGCAACAAAGACCCAACGAAGCCAAAAATAAAATAAATTTATAAAAAAGAAAAAATCTTCCAACAAACAAAAGTCCAGGACCAGAGGGTTTCACAGGCGAATTCCATCAAACATTTAAAGAAGAACTAACACCTATCCTTCTCAAACTCTTCCAAAAATTGCAGAGGGAGAAACACTCCCAAATTCATTCTATGAAGCCACCATCACCCTGATACCAAAACCAGAAAAAGATATCACAAAAAAGAAAATTACAGACCAATATCACTGATGAACATAGATGCAAAATCCCTGAACAGAATACGAGCAAATAGAATCCAACAACACATTAAAGGATCATAAACCATGATCAAGTGGGATTTATCCCAGGTATGCAAGGATTCTTCAATATACGCAAATCAATCAATGTGATACACCACATTAACAAATTAAGGAATTAAAACCATATGATCCTCTCAATAGATGCAGAAAAAGCTTTTGACAAAATTCAACACCCATTTATGATAAAACCTCTCCAGAAAATGGGCATAGAGGGAAACAACCTCAACATAATAAAGGCCACATAAGACAAAAACACAGCAGGTATCATACTCAATGGTGAAAAACTGAAAGCATTTCCTCTAAAATCAGGAACGAGACAAGGATGTCCACTCTCACCACTATTATTCAACATAGTTTTGGAAGTCCTAGCCACAGCAATCAGAGAAGAAAAAAATAATAAAGGGAATACAAATTTGAAAAGAAGAAGTAAAACTGTCACTGTTTGCAGATGACATAATACTATACATAGAAAATCCTAAAGATGCCACCTGAAAACTACTGGAACTAATCAATGAATTTGGTAAGGTTTCAGGATACAAAATTAATGCACAGAAATCTCTGGCATTCCTATACACCAATAACAAAAAATCAGAAAGAGAAATTAAGGAAACAATCCCATTTACCATCACAACAAAAAGAATAAAATACCTAGGAATAAACCTGCTTAAGGAGGTGAGAGACCTGTACTCAGAAACCTATAAAACACTGATGAAAGAAATCAAAGATGACATAAACAGTTGGAGAAATATACCATGTTCTTGGATTGGAAGAATCAATATTGTGAAAATGACTATACTACCCAAAGCAATCTACAGATTCAATGAAATCCCTATCAAACTACCAATGGCATTTTTCACAGAATTAGAACAAAAAATTTTTACAATTCGTATGGAAACATAAAAGACCCCGAATAGCCAAAGCAATCTTGAGAAAGGCAAAAGGAGTTGGAGGAATCAGGCTCCCTGACTACAAACTATACCACAAAGCTACAGTAATCAAGGTAGTATGGTACTGGTACAAAAACAGAAATATAGATCAATGGTACAGGATAGAATGCCCAGAGATAAACCCACACACATATGGCCACCTAATTTACAACAAGGGAGGCAAGAACATACAATGGAGAAAGGACAGCCTCTTCAATAAGTGGTCCTGGGGAAACTGGACAGCTACATGTAAAAGAATGAAATTAGAACACCACCTAACACCATACACAAAAATAAACTCCAAATGGATTAAAGACCTAAATGTAAGACCAGACACTATAAAACTCTTAGAGGAAAACATAGGAAAAACACTGACATAAACCACAGCAAGATCTTTTTTGACCCACCTCCTAGAGTAACAGAAATAAAAACAAAAATAAACAAATGGGACTTAATTAAACTTAAAAACTTTTGCACAGCAAAGAAAACCATAAACAAGACAAAAAGACAACACTCCGAATGGGAGAAAATATTTGCAAATGAAACAACAGACAAAGGATTAATCTCCAAAATATACAAACAGCTCATGGAGCTCAATATCAAAAAAACAAACAATCCAATTAAAAAATGGGCAGAAGACCTAAATAGACATTTCACCAAGGAAGACATACAGATGGTCAAGAGGCACATGATAAGATGCTCAACATCACTAATTATTAGAGAAGTGCAAATCAAAACTACAATGAGGTATCACCTCACACTGGTCCGGATGGCTATTATCAAAAAACCTAGAAACAGCTTCTCTGGTGGCGCAGTGGTTGAGAGTCCGCCTGCCGATGCAGGGGACACGGGTTTGTGCCATGGTCTGGGAAGATCCCACATGCCACAGAGCGGCTAGGCCCGTGAGCCATGGCCTCTGAGCCTGTGCGTCTGGAACCTGTGCTCTGCAACAGGAGAGGCCACAACAGTGCAAGGCCCGCGTACCACAACAAACAAACAAACAAAAAACTAGAAACAATAAATGCTGGAAAGGGTGGGGTGAAAAGGGAACCCTCCTGTACTCTTGGTGGGAATGTAAACTGATACAACCACTATGGAAAACAGTATGCACGTTCCTTAAAAAACTAAAAATAGAACTACCATATTAACCAGCAATCCCACTACTGGGCATATACCCTGAGAAAACCATAGTTCAAAAAGAGTCATGTACCACAACGTTCATTGCAGCACTGTTTACAATAGCCAGGACACGGAACAAACCTAAATGTCCAGTGACAGATGAATGGATAAAGAAGCTGTGGCACATATGTACAATGGAATATTACTCAGCCATAAAAAGAAATGAAATTGAGTTATTTGTTGTAAGGTGGATGGACCCAGAGTCTGCTATACAGGGTGAAGTAAGTCAGAAAGAGGAAAACAAATACTGTATTCTAACACATATGTATGGAATCTAAAAAAAAAAAATGGTACTGATGAACCTAGTTGCAGGGCAGGAATAGACATGTAGACATAGAGAATGGACTTGAGGACACGGGGTGAAAGGGGGAAGCTGGGGCGAAGTGAGAGTAGCGTCGACGTATATACACTACCGAACATAATAGTTAGCTAGTGGGAAGCAGCAGCATAGCACAGGGAGATCAGCTTGGTGCTTTGTGATGACCTAGAGGGGTGGGATAGGTAGGATGGGAGAGAGGCTCAGGAGGGAGGGGATATGGGGACATATGTATGCATATGGCTGGTTCACTGTGGTGTACAACAGAAACTAACACAGCATTGTGAAGCAACTGTACTCCAATAAAGATCTATTAAAAAAGAAAACATGAGTGTACATTCACACTAGAAAGAAAAGCATAACATGTAGTCATTTGAGAGTTGAATTGTATTAATTATTGTTTTCAAATAATCTCAACTAGTGCTGATATAAATAAAGGTATTGATAATGATTTACTTGTCCAAACATCCATCCCCTTTATCCTGTAATCAATACCAACAAATAAATTCTATACGTGTTTTGTCTTTAGATTATTTTCTACAATATTCTGATTTAGAGTAATGCCAGAAAAGCGGTATTGATTGAATGCTTCTACTATGTATTCTGGCATTTAATTAGTATTTATTTATTTATTTATTAATTTACTTTTTGCGGTATGCGGGTCTCTCACTGTTGTGGCCTCTCCCATTGTGGAGCACAAGCTCCGGACGCGCAGGCTCAGCGGCCATGGCTCATGGGCCCACCTGCTCCACGGCATGTGGGATCCTCCCAGACCGGGGCACGAACCTGTGTCCCCTGCGTCAGCAGGTGGACTCTCAACCACTGCGCCACCAGGGAAGCCCTAATTAGTATTTATTTTTGATTACTTACATTTTTTTTGTCATTCAAATTTCTTTCCATTATGAACTCTCAGGTGTTTTCTAAGTATGTATTTAAGACAAACATCTTTCATCACTTATTACATTTGCAGGGTTTCTCTCCACCATGGACTCTGATATCAAGCAAGGTGACAACTCTGGTTAAAGGCTTTGTCCCTTTGTCCACACTTGTACGATTTTCCCTAGTACCTGTTTTCTGATGTCTAGAAACTTTTGAGAGCCAGTTAAAGGCTTTGTTATATTGGCTACATTTGAGAGGTTTCTCTCCAGTATGAGATCTCTGATGCTGAGTAAGACATGAACGCTGATCAAAGGTCTGCCACATTTTTTACATTTGTATGGTTTCTCCCCAGTGTGAAATCTGTGATGCTGAGTAAACTGTGCATGCCTTTTAAAGGTTTTGCTACATACTGTACATTTGTAAGGCTTTTCTGCTGCATCTGATGCTGCTTAAGATTTGAGCCCTGGGTAAATGCTTTGCCACAATCTTTACAGTTGTGCGGTTTCTCCCCAGTATAAATTCTCTGATGTTCAGAAAGTTTCGAATGCCTTTTAAAAGCCTTGCCACATTCTGTGCATTTGTAAGGTTTCTCTCCAATATAAGATCTCTGATACTGCTTAAGATTTGAACCCTGGGTAAAGGCTTCGCCATGTTCTTTACATTTGTATGGTTTCTCCCCAGGATGAATTATCTGATGTTGACTAAGGTTTGAATACAATTTACAGTCTTTACCACATTCTTTCCATTTGTAAGGTTCCCCTTCAGTATGGATTTGCTTATGTCTTCTTAGATTTAATGACTGCTTAAAGCCCTTCCCACATTTATTGCACTTGTAATGCTCCTCTCTATTATGAATTCTCTGATGTTGAGTGAGTTTTGAAGACTGGTTAAAAACTTTACCGTATTCACTACACATCTGTAAGCCTTGTCTCCAATATGAACACTCTTATAAAAGATAAAAGCTTTGATAAAAGATATTTCTACATTTATTACTTTTAAGATGGTTCTCTGAAAGTTGAATTCTGACGTCTCATAAGATTTGAGTCTTGGTCAAAGTTTTTCCAAGTTTCAATGCATGGATAACTTCTTGCACCATTATAAACACTCCTGTGATTGTTGAAAACAGAACTCTTGCTTAAGGCCTTACTCATTTTATTACCCAAGAAGAGTTGTTTCATATTACCTACACTATGATACCTATTGAACAATGCTGGCTGAATAACGACTCTCCCACAATGTATCAGCATTACAGGTTTTGGAACATGGAGAAAATATTTCTTGGTTAAGGAATTAAGAACACTTGCAAAAGGATCTCTCAAATTGGTCACATTGGGATTTTTTGCTTCATTTTAAAATCTCTTGTCCTTATCTATTTTATATGTAGTAGTGTGTACCTTTTAATCAAGTGCTGTAAAATACTGGACATTGAATGTAAGTGAAAATGCACTAAATTTGAGGAGATGAGAACAAAACAATAAATTGATTTTTGTCTTGAAAAAAGATTTGCATGGGGCCCAGGGAATAAATGGAAGTAACGTAAAATAAATAAATAAATAAAATAAAATCTCTTGTCTTCAGACAAGTTTAAATGAATGTTTAATCCAAGCCTATATTCATAATTGCCTGAATGAGTATTTGCAGTATAGACTAGATGACTTTACAGGTTTTCCAAATTTCCATTCAGAGAATGTGTATGTTAAAAAAAATGATGTGGGTCTTTGCTTACAAAAACATAATTTTCTGCCAAAGATATTGACGTAAAGTATAGTTTCTCCCACTTTCATTTATACTCTTGGTTTCCTTTGGCAGTAATGCTTTCATTATGGGAAACTGTCCCAATATGATTATGTCCATAATAACATACTTTCAGCCCTTCACATGACCCCTTATTTTCCCAGTCTTTCATTAAGTTTAAATTTCCAAGGCAATAGCTTTCATATTTTCTGACCAGCATGATTTGGAATAAATCCTCTATGCCTGGCTTTTTTGGCATCAAACCCTGGATATCATGAGAAGATATAGCTGAAAGATACCAAATAATAAATTATCCCACTTAGTAATCTCGGTGAAGATACATACAATTTTACATATAATTGATAAGCCCTTAGCTGGATTAAGAATAAAACAGAAAAGACTCAACTAAAATCAGAAGTGAAAGCAGAGATAAAAAAATGATACTATAGAAATAAAAGAAATTAAAGGAGGCTTCTATGAATAATTACACAATAACAAATTGGACTTCTAGAAAGATACAGCCTACTTAGAATTTAGCATGAAGGAATTAAAAAATCACAACAAACTTACAACTATTAAGTAGACAAAATACTAATTTTAAAGAATTCCCAACAAAGAAAATCTATGAACCAGATGATTTAACTGGATAATTCCAGCAACATTTCGAGAAAAATTAGCACCAATTCTCAACAAATATTTCCAAAGTGTGAAGAGGAGAGAAATTATCACACTTTCTATGAGGTCAACATTACCCAATATCAAAGACAAACAAAGAGACTACAAATTTAAAAAGAAAAGAAAAAAATGACAAGCCAATAACTGTGCTGAATACTGACAGAAAAGTCCTCAATAAAATACTAGAAAAATGAATTCAGAAGCAGGTTTAAGGATTGTACACCAATAAAATTCAGGATTATTTGTAGAATTCAAAAGTATTTCAACAAATGGAAATTTAAAAAATATATTAAGAGCACATACAAAGAATTAAGGTGACACTACATAACAAATGATGCAGATAAATAGACAATTCAGGACTTTTTCATGTTAAAAACACTAAAAATAGGAATTAATGAAAACTATCAGAATGTAATAAAAATCATACAAAAAGGCCACAGTTATCAGTATACTCAATAGTAGAAGACAAAGCTTTTTCTCTATATTCCAGAAAATGGTAAGGATTCATACTCTCATCACTTGGATTCAACACAGTACTGGATTGCCTAATCAAAATGATCATGCAAAGAAAAAAAGGCATCCAAACCAGAAAGGAAAGAGTAAAATACATCTGTTTACAGATGACAAAATCTTACATAGAAAAACTTAAAGCATCTATGTTAAAAAGCAAATAAACATAGACATCATAAACAAATTTAGCAAAATTCAAAATTAAACAAAAATTAGTTGTGTTTCTATACAGTAACAAAAAATAATCCAAGAAAGATATTAAGAGTATATTTTCATTTACACTAGCTTCAAACAGAATAATATATTAGGAGCTAATGTAATGAAGGAAATGGAGACTTGTATGGTGAAAATTATAAATATTTCTGGAAGTAACTCGAGAAGATGTAAATAAACAGACACACATTCCATGCTCTTGGATAGGAATACTTATATCATTAACTGTCAATACTATTCAAGGGATCTATAGAATCAGAACATTCTCTTTCAAAATTCCAATGACAGGGCTTCCCTGGTGGTGCAGTGGTTGAGAGTCAGCCTGCCAATGCAGGGGACACGGGTTCGTGCCCTGGTCCAGGAGGATCCCACATGCCATGGAGTGGCTGAGCCCGTGAGCCATGGTCGCTGAGCCTGTGCTCCACAATGGGAGAGGCCACAACAGTAAGAGGCCTGCGTACTGAAAAAAAAAAAAATTCCAATGACAATTTAGGCAAAAATAGAAAAGTTCCTTCTAAAATGTATGTGGAATATCATAAAATACTGAATAACCTGGCAAAGAAAGTAGAAAGTTGGAGGCATGACATGTCCTGATTTTAAAACATACTACAAAGCAACAGTTGTCAAAAAAAGGGTAGTACAAACCCTCAGACAGAAACAAAATAATGGATCAACATAGAAAGCACAGATAGAAACTCTCATGTTTATGGTCAGATCATCTTCAACCAGGGTGCCTATCACAAGCAAATGGAAATGGATAGTCTCATACAGAAATGGAGCTGGAAAAATTGGATGTTTACATGTGACAGACTGATGTTGGACCCTTAACTAATACCACATACAAATGTTAACTCAAAAAGGAATGAAGATTGAAATATGAACATATAACTATAAATCTCCTAGAAGAAAACATAGGAGAAAAGTTTGATGCCATTTGATTTGGCAGTGATTTTTTGGATATGAAATTAAAGCTCAAGCAACAAAAGCAGTGGAATTGAAATGGATTACATCACATGAAAAACTTGTACACATTAGAGGAAACAATCAATGGGGTGAAAAGGCAACCTGTGGAAGAATAGAAAATTCTGCAAAGCAATATCTGATAAGGAAGCAAAGTGAAGAATATATAAATAACTCCTAGAACACAACAACTTCAAAAAACAAGTACCATAATGTATGGGCTGAGGATTAAACAGACATTAATTCAAATAAGATATGCAAATAAAAACAGAAATGTGAAAGATGCTCAAAATAAGTTATTATTAGAGAAATAAAAAAACCACAATGAGGTATCACCTCATACCGATTAGGATGACCACTACACATATATTTTATTTTATTTTATTTTATTATTTTATTATTTTATTTTTCTTTTTTTTTCTTTTCTCTCTTCTTCTTGCGTTATGCGGGCCTCTCACTGTTGTGGCCTCTCCCATTTGCGGAGCACAGGCTCCGGACGCGCAGGCTCAGCGGCCATGGCTCAGGGGCCCAGCCGCTCCGCGGCATGTGGGATCCTCCCGAAACGGGGCACGAACCCGCGTCCCCTGCAACGGCAGGCGGACTCCCAAGCACTGCGCAACCAGGGAAGCCCAACACATATATTTTATATATTATATTCTATCTTTATTCTATCTATATTATACTATGTATCTATATTGTATCTATGATATATTTATATGGCAAATGTCGGCAAGGATATGGAGAAATTGGGATCCTTATTTACTGTTCAAGGAAACATAAAAGAGTATATAACAAGCATAAAAAACAATACGGAGTTTTCTCAAAAAATTAAACATAAAATTATGATATGATCCAGTTCTCCCACTTCTGGGTATGTATATAAAGAACTTCAAAGGAGGATCTGTTAGAGACATTTTCACACCCAGCTACACTGGAGCATTACTCACAAAATCAGTAACAGAGGAAACAGCCCAATATTCATGCATAAAAGAATGGTTAAAGAAAATGTACCATATACATACAGTGTATTATTATTCGGATTTGAAAAAGAAACAGATCTTGTCACATGATAAAACATGAATAAATCTTGAAGACATTATGTTGCGATATGTAATAGTCACAAAGGGACAGAAAGTATAGTATTTCCCTTATGTGAGCAACTTAATGTAGTTAACCTCATTTTAAAAAGTAGAATGTTAGTTGACAGAGGCTTGGAGTAGAGGCAAATGGGGAAGTGTTTGTTTAACGAATATTCATTCAGTCAATTTTTCAAGATGAAAATATCCAGAGATGGATGGCACAATCATGTGAATATAACTAACGCACTGAACTGTACAGTTAAAAATGGTGAAGATGAAACATATTGTGATATGTTTCTCATAATTAAAAATTAAATACCCCAAATAGAAGTGTAAAAAACTTAAAAAAATACTTTTAATTCAAAATTTTCTCATAAAAATAATAAATTCATTAAATAATAGATGAGAGATTAAGATTATTTCCATAACTACTCACCAAGTCAGAATAAAACAAACACTGATCATTAACCAAGAAGACAAATAATATTGATAAATCAGGTACACAGTAGGGGTAATAATAAACAATCACATATTTTATTGGCAACAGACATACAGAAAAGTCAGATTTGAATTCAACACCACATTGCCTTAAGTGCACTGAGTTGAAAATTATCAGTTACAGTCATGAAATATAGGTTAAAAACAAAAGTGAAATTAATTAATTTGGGGGAAACACATCATAAAAAAGAAAGCATGGAAATAAAAACAAAAGGGACCTAATCAAATTTACAAGCCTTTGCACAGCAAAGGAAACCATAAACAAAACGAAAAGACAACCTAAGGAGTGGGAGAACATATTTGCTATTTGCAAATGATGAGACCGACAAGGGCTTAACTTCCAAAATATACAAACAGCTTATACAACTCAACAACAAAAAAGCAACCCAATCAGAAAATGGGCAGAAGACCTAAATAAACATTTCTCCAAAGAAGAAATACAGATGGCCAAAAGGCACATGAAAAGATGCTCCCCATCACTAATTATTAGAGAAATGCAAATCAAAACTACAGTGAGGTACCACCTCACACTAACGAATCAGAATGGCCATCATTAAAAAGTCTACAAATAACAAATGCTGGAGAGGGTGTGGAAAAGAGGGAACCCTCCTACACTGTTGGGGAGAATGTAAGTTGGTACAGTTGCTATGGAGAACAGTATGGAGGTTCCTTAAAAAAACTAGAAATAGAGCTACCATATAACCCTGTAATCCCACTCCTGGGCATATATCCAGACAAAACTATAATCCAAAAGACACTGATACATGTACCCCTATGGTCATAACAGCACTATTTACAATAGCCAAGACATGCAAACAACTTAAATGTCCATTGACAGATGAATGGATAAAGAAGAGGTGGTACATATATAGAATGGAATATTACTCAGTCATAAAAAGAATGAAATAATGCCCTTTGCAGTAACATGGATTCAACTAGAGATTACATACTAAGTGAAGTAGGTCAGAAAGAGAAGGACAAATACCATGATACCACTTATATGTGGAATCTAAAATATGACCCAAAGAAACTTATCTATGAAACAGAAACAGACTCATGGACATAGGGAACATACTTATGGTTGCCAAGGGGGAGGGGGTTGGAGGAGGGGTGGATTAGGAGTTTGGGATTAGCAGATGCAAACTGTTATACATGGAATGGATAAACAACAAGGTCCTACTGTATAGGACAGGGAACTATATTCAATACCCTATGATAAACCATATGGAAAAGAATATTAAAAATGAAAAGAATGTGTATACACACATTTGCTGAATCACTTTGCTGTACACCAGAAACTAACACAACATTGTAAATCAACTATACTCCAATAAAAAAGGAAGCATATCGTTGTGGAATTGCTAAATAAGAATAAGAGGGCTTCCCTGGTGGCGCAGTGGTTGAGAGTCCGCCTGCCGATGCAGGGGATGCGGGTTCGTGCCCCGGTCCGGGAAGATCCAAAATGCCGCGGAGCGGCTGCGCCCGTGAGCCGTGGCCACTGAGCCTGTGTGTCCGGAGCCTGTGCTCCTCAACGGAAGAGGCCACAACAGTGAGAGGCCCGTGCACCACAGAAAAAAAAAAAAAACAACCCCCCCCCCCAAAAAAAAAACAAAAAGAAAAAGAATAAGAGAAGGTGGGAGAGCTTCGGAGCCGCGGAGGAGAGCGCAGCCACAGGGTTGCGGGGGGCAAAGCGGAGAGATTCCCGCACAGAGGATCAGGGCCGACCGGCACTTACCGGCCCGAGAGGCTTGTCTGCTCACCCGTAGGGGCGGCCGGGACTGGGAGCTGAGGCTCGGGCTTCGGTCGGAGCGCAGGGAGAGGACTGGCAGCGTGAACACAGCCTGAAGGGATTAGTGCACCACGGCTAGCTGGGAGGGAGTGCGGGAAAAAGTCTGGACCTGCTGAAGAGGCAAGAGACTTTTTCTTCCCTCTTTGTTTCATGGGGCGTGAGGAGAGGGGATTAAGAGCGCTGCTTAAGGGAGCTCCAGAGACGGGCGCGAGCCACGGCTAACAGCGCGGACCCCAGAGACGGGCATGAGACGCTAAGGCTGCTGCTGCCGCCACCAAGCCTGTGTGCGAGCACAGGTCACTATCCACACCCCCCTTCCGCGGAGGCTGTGCAGCCCGCCACTGCCAGGGCCCTGGGATCCAGGGACAACTTCCCCGGGAGAACGCACGGCACGCCTCAGGCTGGTGAAACGTCCTGCTGGCCTCTGCCGCCGCAGGCTCACCCCGCACTCCTTGCCCTTCCCTCCCCCCGGCCTGAGTGAGCCACAGTCCCCGAGTCAGTGGCTCCTTTAACCCCGTCCTGTCTTAGTGAAGAACAGACGCCCTCCGGCGACCTACACGCAGAGGCGGGGCCAAATCGAAAGCTGAGCCCCGGGAGCTGTGCGAACAAAGAAGAAAAAGGGAAATTTCTCCCAGCAGCCTCAGGAGCAGCGGATTAAAGCTCCACAATCAGCTTGATGTACCCTGCATCTGTGGAATATATGAATAGACAACAAATCATCCCAAATTGAGGAGGTGGACATTGAGAGCAAGATTTATTATTTTTTCCCCTTTTCCTCTTTTTGTGAGTGTGTATGTGTATGCTTCTGTGTGAGATTTTGTCTATATAGCTTTGCTTTCACCATTTGTCCTAGGGTTCTGTCCGTCCGTTTTTGTTTTTTTTACTTTTTAAACAACTTTTTTCTTAATAATTGTTTTTTTATTTTAATTATTTTATTTTATCTTACTTTATTTTATTTTACCTTCTTTCTTTCTTTCTACTTTTTTTCCCTTTTATTCTGAGCCGTGTGGATGAAAGGCTCTTGGTGCTGTAGCCAGGAGTCAGTGCTGTGCCTCTGAGGTGGGAGAGCCAACTTCAGCACACTGGTCGACAAGAGACCTCTCAGCTCCACATAATATTAAATGGCGAAAACCTCCCAGAGATCTCCATCTCAACACCAACACCCAACTTCACTCAACGACCAGCAAGCTACAGTGCTGGACACCCTATGCTAAACAACTAGCAAGACTGGAGCACAACCCCACCCATTAGCAGAGAGGCTGCCTAAAATCATAGTAAGGCCACAGACACCCCAAAACACACCACCAGATGTGGACCTGCCCACCAGAAAGGCAAGATCCAGCCTCATCCGCCAGAACACAGGCACTAGTCCCCTCCACCAGGAAGCCTACACAACCCACTGAACCAACCTTAGCCACTGCGGACAGACACCAAAAACAAGGGGAACTATGAACCTGCAGCCTGCCAAAAGGAGACCCCCAAACGCAGTAAGATAAGCAAAATGAGAAGACAGAAAAACACACAGCAGATGAAGGAGCAAGATAAAAACCCACCAGACCTAACAAATGAAGAGGAAATAGTGCTGAATACCTGAAAAAGAATTCAGAATAATGATAGTAAAGATGGTCCAAAATCTTGGAAATAGAATAGAGAAAATACAAGAAACATTTAACAAGGACCTAGAAGAACTAAAGAGCAAACAACCAGTGATGAACAACACAATAATGAAATTAAAAATTCTCCAGAAGGGATCAATAGCAGAATAACTGAGGAAGAAGAATGAATAAGTGACCTGGAAGATAAAATAGTGGAAATAACTACAGCAAAGCAGAATAAAGAAAGAGGAATGAAAAGAACTGAGGACAGTCTCAGAGACCTCTGGGACATTAAACGCACCAACATTCGACTTATAGGGGTCCCAGAAGAAGAAGAGAAAAAGAAAGGGACTGAGAAAATATTTGAAGAGATTATAGTGGAAAAGTTCCCTAATATGGGAAAGGAAATAGTTAATCAAGTCTAGGAAGCACAGAGAGTCCCATACAGGATAAATCCAAGGAGAAACACGCCAAGACACATATTAATCAAACTGTCAAAAATTAAATACAAAGAAAACATATTAAGAGCAGCAAGGGAAAAACAAAAAATAACACACAAGGGAATCCCCATAAGGTTAACAGCTGATCTCTCAGCAGAAACTCTACAAGCCAGAAGGGAGTGGCAGGACATACTGAAAGTGATGAAGGAGAAAAACCTGCAACCAAGATTACTCTACCCAGCAAGGATCTCATTCAGATTTGATGGAGAAATTAAAACCTTTACAGACAAGCAAAAGCTGAGAGAGTTCAGCACCACCAAACCAGCTTTACAACAAATGCTAAAGGAACTGCTCTAGACAAAAACACAAGAGAAGGAAAAGTCCTATAATAACGAACCCAAAACAATTTAGAAAATGGGAATAGGAACATACATATCGATAATTACCTTAAATGTAAATGGACTAAATGCTCCCACCAAAAGACACGGACTGGCTGAATGGATACAAAAACAAGACCCATATATATGTTGTCTACAAGAGACCCGCTTCAGACCTAGGGACACATACAGACTGCAAGTGAGGGGATGGGAAAAGATATTCCAGGCAAATGGAAACCAAAAGAAAGCTGGAGTAGCAATCCTCATATCAGACAAAATAGATTTTAAAATAAAGGCTGTTACAAGAGACAAAGAATGACACTACATAATGATCAAGGGATCAATCCAAGAAGAAGATACAACAATTGTAAATATTTATGCAACCAACATAGGAGCACCTCAATACATAAGGCAAATACTAACAGCCATAAAAGGGGAAATCGACAGTAACACATTCATAGTAGGGGACTTTAACACCCCACTTTCACCAATGGACAGATCATCCAAAATGAAAATAAATAAGGAAACACAAGTTTTAAATGATACATTCAACAACATGGACTTAATTGATATTTATAGGACATTCCGTCCAAAAACAACAGAATACACATTTTTCTCAAGTGCTCATGGAACATTCCCCAAGATAGATCATATCTTGGGTCACAAATCAAACCTTAGTAAATTTAAGAAAATTGAAATTGTATCAAGTATCTTTTCTGACCACAACCCTATGAGATTGGATATCAATTACAGGAAAAGGTTTGTAAAAAATACAAACACATGGAGGCTAAACAATACCCTACTTAATAAAGAAGTGATCACTGAAGAAATCAAAGAGGAAATAAAAAATACCTAGAAACAAATGACAATGGAGACACGACGACCCAAAATCTATGGGATGCAGCAAAAGCAGTTCTAAGAGGGAAGTTGATAGCAATATAATACTACCTTAAGAAACAGGAAACATCTTGAATAAACAACCTAAACTTGCACCTAAAGCAATTAGAGAAAGAAGAACAAAAAAACCCCAAAGTTAGCAGAAGGAAAGAAATCATAAAGATCAGATCAGAAATAAATGAAAAAGAAATGAAGCAAACGATAGCAAAGATCAATAAAACTAAAAGCTGGTTCTTTGAGAAGATAAACAAAATCGATAAACCATTAGCCAGACTCATCAAGAAAATAAGGGAGAAGACTCAAATCAATAGAATTTGAAATGAAAAAGGAGAAGTAACAACTGACACTACAGAAATACAAAGGATCATGAGAGATTACTACAAGCAACTGTGCCAATAAAATGGACAACCTGGAAGAAATGGACAAATTCTTAGAAATGTACAACCTGCCAAGACTGAATCACAAAGAAATATAAAATATGAATAGACCAATCACAAGCACTGAAATTGAAACTGTGATTAAAAATCTTGCAACAAACAAAAGCCCAGGACCAGATGGCTTTACAGGCGAATTCTATCAAACATTCAGAGAAGAGCTAACACCTATCCTTCGCTAACTCTTCCAAAATATAGCAGAGGGAGGAACACTCCTAAACTCATTCTACAAGGCCACCATCACCCTGATATCAAAACCAGACAAGGATGTCAAAAAGAAAGAAAATACAGGCCAATATCACTGATGAACATAGATGCAAAAATCCTCAACAAAATA
>NW_006776112.1:0-940 GCF_000442215.2 Lipotes vexillifer
ATGGTTACCCGAGGAGAAAGGGAGGGGTGGAGGCATCAATTCGGAGCTGCGATGAACCGATACACCGGCCTTCGTATAAAAGACATAAGCAACAAGGATTTCCAGTATAACACAGGGAATGATATTCAGTATCCTGCAGTAAGCTATCACGGAAAGCAATCTGAAACCATATTAGACGTGGAGGACAGTATCCGCTTTGCTGTGCCCCTGAAACTAACTCAATATTGTTAATCAACTTTCCTTCCAGAATTACAGCTAGTCGTTCTCATAAGTAAGTAAGTAAATGAATAAGTATTAAATGCATACATAAAAACAACACACTAAAGAAATAGGTGAAATATGACCTGTCATATGATCCAGCAATCCCCATCGTGGGTACACGTCGGCAGAGGAGAGAAACCGTCGTTTGAGGAGATCCACGCACGCCCATGTTCACAGCAGCACTGCGGGCCACAGCCGAGACATGGACAAAACCCAAGTGCCCATCAACCGATGGCTGGCACAGGAAGACGTGGTGGTATATATGTACTGTGGAATATTACTCAGCCATTTCAGAAAATGAAATATTGCCATTTGCCACAATAAGGATGGTCCTAGGGGTTATTACACTTAGCGAAGTAAGTCTGACAGAGAAGCACAAAGATACGTGGAATCTAAAACATAATAGAGAAGAATGTACGTGCAAAAGAGAAACAGACTCACAGAGAAAACACACTGATGGTTACCCGAGGAGAAAGGGAGGGGTGGAGGCATCAATTCGGAGCTGCGATGAACCGATACACCGGACTTCGTATAAAAGACATAAGCAACAAGGATTTCCAGTATAACACAGGGAATGATATTCAGTATCCTGCAGTAAGCTATCACGGAAAGCAACCTGAAACCATATTAGACGTGGAGGACAGTATCCGCTTTGCTGTGCCCCTGAAACTAACTCAAT